>NC_141157.1:125073390-125376420 GCF_053477565.2 Lygodium microphyllum
AATGCAAATGAGTATCCCATGTCTGAGGTTTAGAGATAGTATATGCACGTAAAAGATCTAGAATGGTGCTATTTGTGGCTTCTGTTTGTCCATTTGTTTCTGGATGAAATGCAGATGAGAAATCAATCTTTGTGCCTAGATTTGCAAACAGTGTAATCCAAAAATTGTTACAAAATCTAGAATCACGATCTGAAATAATAACTTTTGGCAATCCATGGTTAGTAAAAACAGTTTTCAAAAATAACTGTGCTGCTTGTGATGCTGTTAAAGTTTTCTTACATGCAATGAAATATGCTTGCTTACTAAATCTATCTACAATTGTCCAAATCATGTCATGGTTAGATTTAGTATTTGGTAAACCAGTAATGAAATCCATAGAAATATGTTCCCAAGGTTTAGATGGAATAGACAAAGGCATTAATAATCCATACTGTTTACCATGATGTCTCTTTATTCTTTGACAAATCAAACATTCAGAAACGAAATTAGATACATCTGCATCCATATGCGGCCGATAAAAATCTTCAGTTAACATGCGTAATATAGATATGATACCTCTATGACCTTGATATGGGGGACAATGAATTTCATTCAAAACAAAAGATCGGAATGGAATAGTAACACACAGTCTCTTTTCATAAAACATAAATCCATCATTATATGACAATGAATCAACAGGAATGAAATTATTTTGAACTAATTTTTGCCAATCAGAATGAAAAGTAATATCCTGGTGATATGTATCTTTCATAGCAATCAAAGAATCAAAATATATGATAGAAATATTATGAATTGCATGTCTTCTACTCAATGCATCAGCAACAACTAGATTTTCTTTTCCAGGTTGGTATTGAATGATAGGATGAAAACTTTGAATGAAGGAAGCCCATTTGATATGACGGTCAGAAATTTGGGGTTGGCTAAGTAAATGTCTAATGCTTTGCTGGTCGGTCTTTATCATGAATTTTGAACCCATTAAATAGTGTTTCCATTGTTTTAATGCTTGTACAACTGCTAATAGTTCTTTGTCATAAGTGGAATATTTCAGCTCAGAGGGTTTCAGCTTAGAACTAGAATATGCTATTGGATGATTGTCTTGCATTAGTACGGCTCCTATTCCTGATCCGCTAGCATCAGTCACAACTAGAAATAATGGTCTATTAAAATCAGGCAATTGTAGAACTGGGGCATTAGTTAATGCACGCTTCAGTAAGTCAAAGGATTTCTGCTGAGTTTCAGTCCATTGATAAGCAATTCCTTTCTTAAGAAGTTTTGTTAATGGTAAAGCAAGTAATGAAAAATTACGTACAAACTTCCTATAGAAACTAGCAAGACCAAGGAATGAGCGTAATTCATGCACATTTTTAGGAACAAGCCAATGCAATATTGCATCAATTTTCTTAGGATCAACTTTAATTCCTTCTTTTGATACAATATGACCTAAATATTCTATTTCTGTCTTAAAGAATTCACTCTTTTCAGGATTTGCAAACAATTGATTTTCTTTCAGTAATTGAAAAACTAATGATAAATGCTCATAATGCTCTTTTTCACTTTGACTGAACACCAAAATATCATCAAAGAAAACAATCACACAATATTGATATTTCAGAAAGATACGGTTCATCATTCTACTGAAAGTAGCAGGTGCATTAGTTAATCCGAATGGCATGACTAAGAATTCGTAATGGCCAAACTGTGTTCTGAATGTAGTCTTAAATATGTCGGATCTATCTAGCCTCACCTGATGATATCCAGACTTAAGGTCAATTTTACTAAATATAGAAGATCCTTGCAGTTTGTCCATAAGGTCATCAACTCTAGGTATAGGATACCTATTCTTTACAGTGATCTTATTTAATGCTCGGTAGTCAATACACATACGATAGGTATTATTCTTTTTCTTGACTAAGAGTACAGGTGCACCGAATGGGGAACTGCTAGGTCGAATTAAACCTCTATTTAGTAATTCTTCAACTTGACTCTGGATTTCTTTTTGCTCTATTTGATTGTGCCTATATGGTGCTTTGCAAGGTGGTTGTGTGCCAGGTATCAAATCAATCTTATGGTCTTTTGGACGTGAAGGAGGTAAACCTGGTGGTAGGTCTTCTGCAAAACAGTCCTTAAAATATGCAAGAAATTCCTTATGCCTAGGGTGCATATGATTTTCCTTTGCGTGCAATTCATTCACCCAAATGAGATATGATTTAGTACTCTTGCGTAATGCACGTTTTGCTTGAGTATGCGAAAGCAGTGGAAAAATATTAGATGCATGCATACCATATAATGTAATAGATTTTCCTTGAAAATTAATATTCATTGTGTGCGTAGAATAATCTATATTTGGATTATGCTGGTGTCTCCAAGGCATTCCTAAAATAATGTCGCTTGACTGTAATGGAACAACTAAGAAATTTCTTCTTTCAATATATGAACCAATTTGAATCTCTAAATCTTGTACTTCTTGTGTGCCATTGTACCTAGTGCCTAAAAATGCAGCTTTTATGCGATAATGCGTAGGTACAGTATGTAATTTCAATTCCTTTACCAATTTTGCTGAAATAAAGTCATGAGTACTACCGTCATCATGCAAAATAGTTATTTCTTTTCCATGCACCATACATTTCATAGTCAACAATGAATGTGGAGTAGGCATACCTGGTAAAGTGTCGGAAGTAGTAGTAGGATCATCCTCATCTTCAGTAAAATCTGGCATATCCTCATGCTCGTCTTCGTCCATGGCTCCAAGATAGTTGATATGTGCTGGTGGCTTCTTTGAATGACAATTTGCTGCGAGATGCCCTAGCTGGTGATACTTATAGCATACTATTGGCTTGGCTTTGGTTACATTATTTGCAATGGCTGGAAGTCTGGGTACATTTGGATTTGCTTGTGGAATAGGCTTTGGAGTTGGATTGACAGTGGATGGTAATGCAGGTGGTTTAGCCCAATTCTTGCGGAAAGATGGTGATGAGAAACGACCTGGATTAAACCTTCTAAAATTGGAATTGAATTGTTTAGATCCATAATTACCGTTGGCTTGGAATTGCTGTGGTCGTCTGTCTCTTCTGCGTAACTTATCTTCAATGTCGTGAGCTAGTGAGATGGCGTCTTCAAGGGTAGCAGGCTTGAACATGTTCACTTCAGCGTAGTAATGTCCAAGAAGTCCAGACATATACTTCCGCTTATGTGTCGTCTCTAGTACGTCTTCAAGCATGCGTAGCTGTAAGAGTGCATTCCAAAAACGCTCTGTATACTGTGGAATAGGCTCACGATCTCGTTGTTGAAGTAAATCCCATTGCTTGATAGCCTTCTCATGAAATTGCGGTGGAAGGAAATTTTGCATGAACTTCTTCTTGAAATCTTCCCAAGTAGCAGGACATTCTATGCTCTTGCGTACTACAGTCCACCAAAGTGATGCTCTGTCTATCAGATGATTAGTAACACACTTGATTTTATCTTTTTCTGGATAAGTTTCCTCATGGAAATAGTCATCAAACTGGCAAATGAATGATAAAACAGTCTTTCCTTCTCGTATGCCATTGAAAGTGCGAAATTTGAAACTTCGTTTACTTATCTTGGATTCCTTGCGAATGGTTTGAGCTTCAAGAGTGGCGTCGATGGTACGTCGAATCAAATCTTCAGCTTGAGGTTCTTCCTTGTCGGTGGATGCTCTTTGTAGTTTTGTCAATTGCGCTTGCAATGCTTGCCTAGCCCTTCGCTCTTCTTCCAATTGCAACATAATTAGATCCAGCTTTTGTTCCATGGTAGGTTCAGGTAGGTCGTCTTCAGCCATAGGATCATCTATATGTGGGGTAGTCATCCTGTAAAACTCAATAAACCTTTCTCACTCAAAATCAGGTTAGCGGGATGAGCGTAGCTCAAATTCGGGGTTACAAGGCTATGCATTTTTGGGTATTTCTTTCTCAATTTTCAGAAAATCTGCAATATTTCCGTCTCCGTTTGCTGAAAATACTTCAGCGAACCTGTAGATAGGTAGAACACCTTGCCACGAACAACTTTCCAGTTCAGAGTTTTTGCATAGGAACAAGTCTTCTAGGAGTTTTGAGCACTAGTCAGTTATGATTCCAGTTGACTAGTCTGACTTGCAGAGTTGCAGACTTAGTAGACTTACAGAGTTGCAGACTTGCAGAACTTAGGGAACTTGCAGAACTTGATTACTGTCGACTTGCAGAACTTAACTTCAGAGGTGCAGGACCTGAAGTTTGTGGACTTGTTTGCCTTGTCTGACTTGAGAGTAGCTTGGCTTGACTTAAGTGATTAAGCTTAAAAAAGCTTAATCAACAGGCGTCGTCTGATTTTCGTGGGGGGAGGGGGCGTTTTTTCCGCCACGCGGAAAAATCGGAGGTCCTCAGAGACCTCACGATTGAAAATTTGAAGCACTAAGCTTCTTCTTAAGCTTATAAGCTTAACAATTAAGCTTTGATAAAGATAGATTAAGGAGTTTGCTCACTGTATAACCACGACTTGATGAAGGAGATGGATGCGTGGTCCTCTGCCTACAGAGCCTGGTCCTTCACGATCTGACAGTAGAAACAGGGGTTCTTGATCGCCAGAAGTCTGCCTATATCGACGGTTCGCGATGAGATTGACTGTAGAGCCCGATTGTTCCTGGAGCTCCGCCTTCGCCCGAGATTGGTAGCGATTGGAAGCTCTTGATCTCAGCTCCGCTCTAATACCACTGGTGCGCAGATCGGACGCAGAATGCTCACGTAGTGAATCCCGGAAGGTCCCCAAGAACAATGAACTCTACCTTTTTGCACAAAAAACCAGGTAAAAGCATGCACGACAAGAAGCAAGAGACAAATTGGGTTCAATCTCCCCCCATGCCTTGTGTGAGCGCTTCACAAAGCATGTATTTTATGTATATTTCAATCTTCATGCTCAATAATAGCCCAATTTACAAAAATATGACAAGCTTTTAGCTTTTGAGTTTGCTTTCTACAAAAATAGGAAAATAAAGCTAATGGACGGTGCCCATAGAGTCTGGCACGCCCAATCTCAATGTCCAAATAGAAATAACATATCCGTGTGCATAGGCACATACAAAATAATAATCAATAATCAATGCCTCAATAGACATAACAAAATATAGGCGTGGCGCCTATCAAAATATAATCCAAAGGTCGAATACTCGCTAGACTCCAATGCTTTCCTCCGCCACTGCTGCTATCTCTACACATCAATTGAAGCATTCACAATCGTTAGTAAAATAATACAATTAAACCGACAAAAGTGAATACCTAGCAGTCTTCAGCTATATAAATAAATCAACTGGTTAGAAATAAATCCTAACCTTAATTTATTACGAGTGCGCACTCTAAACTCATAAACGTTTATTAATTTAATATGCATTTTGCGGAATCACCCGCTATAGAATCACCCACGTACACACTAAATTAATGAAACGCCCGAAAAGGACAGGCGTCCCCATCAACTTCTCGCACAAAGAATCCTCTTTGTGTATGAGCCCCGGTCATCTAAGTTTACGGAATCCACCGTAAAACCTCACGGAATCCACCATGGAATATGCCTCCTGGCATCAACAATCTCCTTCTGCTGCATAGATTTTAGCTTTTGTACATTCACATGGCCAATCCTCTTATGCCATATCTTAACATCTCGTATAGCACCATCATCATGTGCGAACATGGCTGCTTTCAATTTTGGAATTGACGCATCAAGAGTAAACATTCTGCCATCTCTGCGGCCTCTAGCAATCAATTTGCAGCCATTACCATATTCTTCAACAAAGTATCCATCTCTATTAAATCTCACCTACAGATTCTATTCTGCCATTTGTCCAACTGACAAAAGATTCTTGGTTATTGTAGGTACATGTAGTACATCATGCATGCTCTTTTTCTTGCCATCAGGCATCAACAACGAAACAATTCCTATGTGCTAAATGTCATGTTGGGTATCATCCCCAGTACACACATAACCATGTGAACCTCCAACCATCTCATCAAACCATTCTCCATGGGGTGTCATATGATTTGAAGCCCCTAAATCAATGTACCATCTCTCATCTTTGTTCTACCTAGATGCATTCTTAGACACATGCTACATGGCAAACAATCTGTCAATCTACTCATCATGAGCACCACTAGAAGATGCATAGTGCCCATGCTGCTTGCCCTTTGCCTTCATATCTCCCTGGTTTTTGTAACAATCCTTTGCAATGTATCCATATCTGCCATAGTAATGGCAGTCCTTATCTCTGTTTGACTGATCATTTGACTACCACGCTAGCTAGAGTAAAGAATAGTGTCTCTGCTTTGAGACATACTAGAACCTATATTCATCCCAAGCTTAACTTCCTCATGCACTAGCAAAGCAATTAGCTCATCCCAATCAGGGGATTCAGCCCTCATAGAAATAGACGTATCAAATGCTTTATACTCTTTATCAAGTCCATTTAATGTCACTAAAATCATATCATCCTCAGACATTGAAGATCCAATGGTGGCAAATTGATCCACTATGTTCTTGATCTCTGTAGTGTAGGCCTAAATGCTTTTGCCATTCCTAGACATGTTATTGAACTGTTGCTTTAGCTGAATCTTTCTTGCATGTGTTACATTTCCATAATTCTTCATGAGTATGTCCCATGCATCCTTTGGGGAACTGCATCTAGTAATCTATATAGCCATATCATCTTATATACATAAGGAAAACCAATGTAACACCTTGCATGCTCTCTCAGTCCATAGCTTATGAGCCCTTTTCTGATCATTTGTCGGATTCCTTTCATGTATTTCAGGTTCAGCCTCATCACCTGTACATAAGTCCCAATAGCCTCTGCCAACCAAAAAATTCTTCATACGGAACTTCCATAAAGTAAAATTTTTGTTGTCCAGCTTTTCTCCCTCAATTTGAGTGATATTGTTAGTGCCTTGAGCATTTGCCATAGTTGCAACTTAGGTATTCAGTGATGTATACAACCTGTAAGTATCTGACTCCTTTTCCTATAGTTCAGGACCAGTTTCGTGCCATTTAGGACAGTTTTTTGGAATTCAAGACAATTTTCCTGACAACCTGCTTGCTATAAACTGTATTCCAACAATGAAAAAACACAGTTAGTTGAGCATAAACCAAGCTCAAATCAGTTCAAAACATTCTATGGTAGTGGCAAAACATCCTAGCAACAAACTATGTCCATACAAGTATCAATGTTTGTACTGTATGCAAGTAGTAGTACCAAATATATCTAGCTCACTGCTATAACCAACAATATTTTCTCTGTTAAAAAAAGAGTATTCAGACCTCAAAATAGCCACAAAACATCTCATTCAGTTGCCACTCTATGTAGGAGTTGATACATGTCCAACCGGTCAGAATATATTTCATGTATGTCAAGTGAAGATAATAGGTATCCGTCCTGCAGACAATAACCAGTAAATACCCTGGTATAACCAGCAACAAATCAGTCCAAAATTTGGACTTTCAGCACTCACAATATCCCAAAAAGCATCTACCACTCAAGTGGTATGATCTAAGCATTTGTCAATAGCAAATATTGTTTCTAAATTCAGGACAGCAACCAATTCACTGTTTCCAGCCTGCAAATAAGCTCCAAAACTGAGCATTTAACACTCCAATATCATGCTCAAATGCATGATAATAAGGGCATATACATTGTTAGGATGAAAGCCACCGGTGCCCTAGAATCACCTGCGCTTACTGCAATAAACAGTTAGTCTGCACAGATCTGTGCTGAATATCTCAAAATCTGTGAGGAATTTGAAAAACTTTCTTCTGCAAAGAGTTGTAGACCACATCAAAACAGTCTACAATGATGGGCTGTTTCTCCAAAAGCTATTTCTGTAGCAAGATATAGCTTCTGCAAAAAAATGGGTTGCAAACACAATCTCCTTTGATGACATTTTCTTCATATCTGATGTCTTGATGTCAAATGGCCACTGCCAAGCCTTCAAACTTCAGGCATTCAAGCTTTGATACCATGTTGGAAGAGAGGGAGAGAGACAGAGTGGAGCAAAAGATGAGCCTCAACTCATTGTTGTTGTTCTTCCATTATTCTTCCATCATACTAATTGAAAGAGACTTACACACATAGGTATGACTAACCAAGACTAACTGTGATTAAGTCATTGACTACACCGACTTATTGAATATCACACACGTGTACAGCTATATCTAGCTAATGTTAATCACACACATAAAGATAGACTGATTGAAGAGTAATGGGAGATCGATATTCTAACAAAGAAACCCAACAAAGGTTTAGTTGCAACAACTCTATACCATGAGTTTGAAAGTAAATTTGGGCAACTTGATGCTGAAGACCAATAAAGTATGGAAGGTCAAAAGATTGAATTATTTCTTAAGGTTGCAGATCCCATTCTACAAGAGAAGCTTGTTGATCACTTAGAGGATGATACCTCCGAATCAAGAGTCAAGACTGCATGGACATATGTCACTGATGCAGTTAACACGATTTCTCGAAGAGAGCGTATGCGACTAAGATTGGGCACTACTTCAACTCCAAACAAATCTATTGATGGAGCTTGTTCCACCTTCGAAATCCCCTATTCCTTTGATTAACCAACCAACTCTTTCTTCTTCTGTTCCTTCTAAGAATGATGTCATGGATGAACTCATTAAAAGCATGTGTGGCCTTCATCTGAATCTTACAGAAATTAGTTCCAAGGTGGAGAAGCTAGATGTCAAAGTTGAAGAGCGAGGACAATCATCAACTGAAAGACCCATGAGAGAAGGCTTTAAGAGGCGATATATTTGGTGTAACAACCAACAACATGACAAGAGGGAGTGTTCTGCCTTCCGTGAGGCTGAAGCACAGAAGCTTGTCTTTTGGAAAGCTGAGAAAATTCATGCACCTGAAACTGGTCTTCCACTGGAGCCAAATTTTGGCAATGGGGGAATGAAAAAAAATTTAGAAGATTTAGCTATAAAAAATGCCTACGTAGCAATTGATGCAGCTACCTATGGGCTTCAAATTGAGTCAACTAAATCTAATTTGAAAGCATGTAAAGCTAATGTGCAATCTAAAGTATGGATGCAGGCTCTAGATCAAATGGAACGTGGTAAAGTAGCCAAAGGCGATTTATCTAATGCTAGTCAGTGCATTTGAGGATTAACTGGTTGGAAAGAACCGGTAGATTCTTTTTCTGCCTTTGCACATTTGGCTGACGTCAATCACAAAGACGTCTTGATTGAAGAAAAGATAACAAGAGAAGATGAACTAGGGCCTTCCTCTTCTGGCCCTCTGAAATAGGTAACTAGAAGAACGCCTAAACAACCAAAACCTGCTGAAAATATAACCCAGACCAAGAGATAGAAGATGCGTCACAAACAAAGAAGGCTGAAGGAAAGAAGAAAGGCAAGTAGCCATGCTACAAATTGCAGTCTAACATAAAAATTGCAACTGATCTCAAACAAGTTCTAGAAGAACAAATTCTGGGAAGTAAAATTGAGTTCACCTTAGGTGAAATTCTTGGAATTGCCAAATGTGAATTCCATGATGTAATTATTAATGTAATCAAAAGAAAAAGACAATAAATTGGTGATGATGTTGAAGAAATAGTGCATGCTTTTTTGCAAGCTCTTCAAGTTTTTGTGTAGGATGAAGAGAAGTTGACTGCACAAGGAATTCAACTTGAAGCAGTTAAAGAATTAATTGCAACAGTTGAAGCTGCAGATAAAGAAGCCATGGATGTAAAAATAAAAGAAGTAAAGGCTGAAAATGTAATGGTCAACTGGTCCAAATCAATTGGGCAACCTGCCTCTCAAAAAGAAGGTCGTCTACAACACATGCATGAGGAGGAAGAAGCTCGGTTCATTCCAAGTAGTCACTACTCCCGTAGCATTGGGCAAGAGCAATAATGGAGACAGTTGTCAAAATTGGAGAAAAAGAAACACCATGTATTACACTCTTAGACCATGGCTCTGAGATAAATATCATGGCAAGGAATCTCTATGAAAGTGCCGCATGGCCCATAGTTGTTGATCCAGGTTGGAAATTGAGAGTTGCAAACAACTCTTTTGGGAAATTATATGCTGCATGTCCTAATGTGCAGGTAACTAATGGAGATATAAAAGACAATTTTCACTTATTTGTTTAAGACTCTTGTAGTTACCCTATCATTCTTGGGAAACCCTACATTTCTGAAGCCCGCTTGGAAACAAAAGCTATTGATGATGGTTCTTCTTATGCTCGAATATGAAGCAAGGATAATGAACGAGTTGTCCAATTTCTTACTGTATATGTTAACCATCATCGAAATAGAGATCGATTGCATGATTATCATGTGCCTCCTAATGCCTGAGAATTCAAGGGTTTTCGGGCTACACTGCTGTAAATGGAGGCTATGGCAGTGTGTCATATAAAAAGATTGTACCTCCTTACGCTACAAAAATTGTGTCTTTAGCAAATCTGCATGTATGTACAACCAATAACATGGGTTGTTATAAGTCTCTTCCAGCCATGACAAAAGTTGAAAGTAAATACATATGTCATGTAAAAAGGGTGCCGAAAACTTATGACATGATGACTGAACGTAAAGATATTTCTGGTATGTTTTTTGGATTGATTACTACTGACACAGTGGCTGAAATATATGCAGCTACTCATGCAAAAAATCAGGTTGAAAATCAGTCCCAAGAAAGACACCAAGGAAAAGGGGTTTCTATTGCAAGAAAATCTATCTTGTAACATCAACAAGCTTTTATTTCATCCTTTAGAGAACCACAACAAGGAAAAGAATAAATCTTCATGCAACATCATAGTAGATATCTCCCATGGATTTAATAGAATCAACCATAATCTTCACCATCGTCATAGAATCCATCAATAGAACAAGAAACACAAAAGAAAGATACCACTTTTGAATGGAAATAATCACATAGTATTCATCTTCATTGTCTTCATAGTTCTCTCTCTCAATCTCTCATAGATAGATACATTATTTTTGATAGAATTGACTATATCCGACTCTCTCTTTCTCCCTCTCTCTCTCTCTCTCTCTCTCTCTCTCTCTCTCTCCCTCAATCAATAGTACATCATCTCTTCTCTACAATACTTCATAATCACTCATAATAATCCTTCTTAGGTCGTGGATGCACCTCCCAAGAGGCATGGGAGGTATGAAAGGGCTCCAGAGCCACTATAGTGTCTCTTCATAGCTCACGACTGTCTTTGTTACTTTAGTCTGCTCTTCAGTCCTCAATAGCTGCTTCTTCCATGAAAACTTTCCCAAAGTCACAAATACATTCTACATAATACTTATAGAAGATCTACATAACAGAACAGAACAGAAACAGAGCAGAGACAAAAGCTCTACAAAGGGTTACAGAAGGTCATCAGAGAACATCATAATCTCATAACTCATACTAAAACTATTTCAAACTATCAAAAACTATTCAATAAGCTTTCAAAATATTTCAACATTCATCAATCATCAATCCATGCTTCATACAAAAGAAAATCAGAACAAAATAGAAACTAAATAGAAGGTATCAGAACCAATCAAAACCAGAACCTATCAGAACATCACAAAGCTTCATATTTCTACTAAGAATCATCATGATCTTCCAAAAAATGATCAATATAATCCAAAACACTCTCAAAAATTTTCAAAACAACCAATCATCACTCAAAATCCATAAAAAATCAACCATTTAGACCTAAAAAACAACAAGAATCAATCAAAAATTCAGTCTTTTTCCACTCTCAACAGTCAGGTTTAGAACAGTTGGTAATCATGCCCAAGAGTGGAAGACAATCAGTTTCTACCACTACGAAAGCACCTATCTATAAAGTATTCATGATCACACTTTAATGTTGTTACAACTCCCCACAATTCCATTTTTACTTGTGCATATCTGTTTTGACGTTCATTGAGAACCTTTACTCCAAAACGAATTGCATACCTATTACCTTCAAGATCTTCTTGGCCAACAACCTATCCTATCCCAATGGGTTCCAACTCTTTTCTTTCTTGTTTTCGTGAACCTCCACTGACCACGACTCCAGAAGCTTCTTCACGATCTTCCACTTGATAATGTCTAGAAACTTCTCGATGAATGCCAAATCTTCCATGGATGGTCATTCTCTCTGTTTCTACCCTTCAATTTTTTCCCAAACAATTTGCCACCAAGATGCAAGTTTCTGTTGCTTCAACAGGAATAGGAAATGGTCCACCACATAGAGCTTGCATCATGATGGTAATATGTTTCCGCCATTGTGGGATGAACTTCTTGTAGAAAGTGGCTTTGATAATGAGAACCTCCAACTCTTCAATGGAAGGAGGAACTTTGCAAACATCCATTGAATTCTTGTCTTCTTGGCAATGCCTTTTCTTTCATTTTCAGCCTCTTCTGATGCTTGTTGATGGCAAGTTTCCCTGGTTGCGCACCAAAAATATGGGGCTAAAGCATAAGTGGAGAAAAAATAAAGACTGTGGATAAGAAAGTCAAGCCTATGGCAATTCCACTGCCTCCTGAAAGTGAAGGGCTGGTTGATAGGGTAGCAAATCAGCCAAGTCTATGAGATCCTTCTAACATCGGACACAAGTTGACATGTGAAAGTATAAAAGAGCTCAAAATAGGAGATAATTTTTTCCTTTTTCCGGCTGAAAAACACTCATTTATGCAAATGTTAATGAAATATGGAAAAGCTTTTGCATTTCAGGCAAGTGAAATAGGCTATGTGAATCCAAACATTGTAACTCCTATGGTCATTTTCACGATCCCACATGTGCTTTGGAACCTCAAGCCTATTCCCATTCCAAGGGCGCATTTGCCCAAATGACTGGAACTTCTAAATGAAAAGATCAAAATGAATATTTTAGAACCTTCTTCACCACCTTACTCAAATCGATGGTTTACCGTGCCCAAGAAAAGTGGATCTTTACGATTCATTCAAGATCTACAGCATGTTAAGCATGTCACAGTCTGAAATGTTGGATGGGATCCAATTGTTGATGAGTTTGCTGAAGCTTTTGCAGGGAGAGCAATTTATTCTATGGGCGACTATATTCTGGATATGACATATTTTAGGTTTCATTAGAGATCCGAGACATTACCACAATGAAGATACCTCTTGGATTGGTCCGCATGTGTACTCTACCACAAGATGTAACAAATTCCGTGGCCCATATGATGAATGCCATGCACAAAGTCTTAAGGGACTTTATTCTACAACTTACTCTTCCATTTCTTGATGATGTGCCTATCAAGGGATGTGAAGTCTATGAAAAGAATGAGGAGCTTGATGAATGTGCTTGCATGACATTTGTAGTTAACCATATTCATGATTGTGATAGGATTTTGACAAAGCTAGAAGAAGTTCATCTTACCCTTTCTGGAGCTAAATTGATCTTTGGAGTTGAAGAAGTCCTAGTGGTCGGACATATGTGTGGCCCATATGGACACAAACCTTTGCCAATCAAGATAGATGCCATCATCAGAATGCAAGAAAAATGCACAAATATTTCAGAGGTGAGAAGATTTCTTGGTGCATGTGTATTCTATCTCATATGGATACCACATTTTTCTCATGTAGCTGAAAATCTTTATCAATTATTAAGAAAATGCCAAAGATTCTCTTGGAGTAAAGAGCATAATCTCACTATACGCAAATTAAAGAAGTTGTTAATATTAGCTCTCATTCTCAAAAGGGCTGATTATTCAAATGGTCAACCCATTTTCATGTGAACGGGTCTTATCTCCTTCGGAACTATGTTCTGACATGATAGGCTTGCCCGATATGAATTTTCTTACAATTTTCATTTTTCTCGTGTTTCATTTCGACGAATGGATTTTTTGATATTAATTGTTGTATGCATTTTAGGGCTTGATTTTTTACATTTTTCCCATGTGAACGCCTTGATTTGATCCCAGACACCCCGTCGTACTTTTTCGCAGTCTCGCCTTGCCTTCTGGCCTAGTTTTCCTTTTTACCGCTTTGCGTTCTAGCTTGCAGTTTGCCTGTTATTTAATTTTTTGTGTTTCGTCTTGTCCCTGCGCGCCTCGCTCCGCGCGTGAAGTTGAATGTTTTTGTTTTTTCACGCCTCGCAATGCCCCGTGGCATCCATGCTTTCCCCGTCGTTGTCCCGGCCCCGGTTGCTTCCTGTCACTGCAAAATTTTTTACCCATGTCCCGCGCATGCGCGCGGGACGGGGGCGGCCTCCATTCTTTCTTTCTTTCTTTTCTTTTTCTTTATTTATAGGTTTTTTAAAAACAAAAAAAAACACAAAACCAACCACCAAAACAAAAAAAAGAAAACCAAAAACAAAAAAAACCAACATAAAAAAAATAAAAAATTTACAAAAAAACATACAAAAAAAAGGAAAAGAAAACAAAAGAAAACGAAAAAAATAAAAAACAAAACAAAAAACAACACCCACCAATCAATTTAAAAATAAAAAATAATTAAAAAAAGAACAACAAAGCAAAGAAGAAAAAAAAACAAAAAATCAAACCCCCCTTCCCCCCCCCCCCCCCAATGGTTTTCCCTCCCCCTACCCTTCTTCTCTCTCTCTTATTCTTTCTCTCTCCCCACTATCTTCTTCTCCTCCTCCCCCCCCCCTCTTCTCCCTCCTACTCCTCCCTCTTCTTCTCCTTCTTCTCCTTCCTTCCCTTCTTCTTCCTCCTGCTCCTTTCTCCTCTCTCTTGTTCTCGTTCTTCTTCTTCTTCTTCTTCCTCCCCCTCCTCCCCCTTCCTCTTGGCCATCACTGCCCCCATCTACGGCCGCTGCCACACCCTGATTGTCGCCCCCACCGGCCACCCTCCTCTACACCCTCCCTCCCACCCACCTCGTCATCCGCCACCTTCCCCCTCCTCTACACTATTCCTCTTGCTATGATGAAGTACAACATACCAAAGAAGAGCTGACAAAGGCAAATGCAGAGATAGCTTCTGCTCATGAACGCTTTTCTAATCTTTGTACCCAAATGGAGCAACAAACTAAGATCATTGATGCTCAAAAAATGGAAATTTCTAGTTTGCACACTCAATTGGTTGACACTAACACTCAAGTGGTTAATGTAACTGAGGAATGAGATAGATTGTTGAAAGAATCTCACGAGCTTTAGGCTTTGCTAGCCGCCCAGACGACAGAGGAGATTAAAATAGCAAATACCACCTTAGACCAAAGCCAAAACCAAATTCAACACCTTAATGAGCAACTGGTCTAGTCATGTTCTTCTTCATAGAGCCCTATTGTGCAACCACTTCATTCTTTAACCCCTGCGAACTTGGTAGTTCTCCAGAGATAGGCCACTATATGTCCATTTTTTCAAGCTAAAGTGGAAAGATTGCAGTCCAGGATGGATTTATTATGGTCCACATTTGAGCAATTTCAAGAGTATGTTCCTCCTGACCATTCCTTTTTTATCCACTATCAGCTGCAAAAGTTGGCCTTCTATATTAATCTCTCAATGATGGATCTACCTCTTCCAGAGGATGGTTGGAGTGGAGCCAGGTCTTTTGATTTGCTGACAGAAGTTGTTTGTATAGTCTTTGAAGATTCTGTGACTTTGGATACCATGCTGCTGTCTTATATGTATCTAGGAGGTGATCTATTAATTCCAGATGATGTAGATCTGGCTTGGTATATAGGGGATGTGGTCTTACAAGCTACCTTATATGTAAACCATTTGGAGTTGAGGATAAATGAAATGTTCCAGTGTTATTCTTCTAAAGTGGCTACTTGCCGTGACACTTCATGGCTTTCAATGATTGATTCTATGGTTCTGAACTAATGATAGAATATAGCCTCTACTCATATGCAAAACACTAACCAACTGAGGGTGAATCTTTTAGTTTATCTTTCCAAGAACCATCCTTTTGATTCATCCTTCTTTTATGCCTACCATTGACGATCTATTTTAGGTTCCTCTCTTCCTAGTTTATTTTATTATCAACAAATGGGTCATCGCTATGATGCTTATTTTTCCTTTTATCAATCCAACTCAGCACCCATCTTACCTCTCCTTTTCCAACCTCAGGGTGCTCCTCAAATTCCAATCTTTACCTATTGTTCTTTCATTGAAGATCGAGTCTTTTTCCCTTGTCTGCCTTGTCCTTCCCCATCTATCCAAATACCTTCTACTTTTTCTACTTATCAATTAACACCTTTCTTAACTGATTTGCCTAAATTCTCAGCTAATTCTTCTTTAGCTTATTCCTCATTTTATGATTTTTCCTACCCATCTCTTCATCCTCTTTTACTCATTCCTCTTCCATCTCCTACCACTTCTATTTCTCAACCCCCTCAGTTGGTTAGTGGGTATGAAGGATTTGATTAGCAGATTCCAAGAAGAATAGGATGGAGCTCAATGGATTCTCTTACGAGACCATAGATTAATTGGCCATAAATTCCATGGGACTGGACAACTCCTAGTCAAGCGTACCAAAATTATCTCCATTTTGCCCAACGATATTCGCAATCGCTAGATCCTTCAGTGAGATTGACAGCCCATTTTTCTTGGTACCTAGCATTTACGCATAGGCATTCCCATAACGATCAAAAGGCCATTCCCAAGATTTGTATGAATGTCAATGTGAACATTGATTCCCAACAACTGGATGTCCTATATTTTCATGCCCTTTGTCTACCTAACAGATACTTGTCTTGCTAGAAAGGATGTGATGCCTTCAATTCTTTCAAAATCCTCCAAAATATTTTATAGATGAGTCCTTATCCATGGATCGTTTTCGTAATCATCAAGATTTCAAGAGGGATCATCTTCACTAATACCCCTGAATGTATCTTTTATGTTTCTTAATGCTATATCTCTCTTTTGGAGGTGGCATTCAAATGGTTGTTTTGTATTCGTGCTGTATTAATTTTTGTGTGATGAGTTCGTGCTAGTTGAATAATGGATTTGTTCGAGAGCTCTCTTTTCGACTATTGACATTGATGGTGATGGTGGATGGAAAGCTCATGATGATTCTCAATAGAAATATGGAGCTTTGTGATGTTCTGATAGGCTCTGTTGAGGTTCTGATGGGTTTTGATACCTTCTGTTTAGTTCAGATTTTCTTCTATATGAAGCATGGATTGAGTGTTGAAATATTTTGAAAGCTTATTGGATAGTTTTCAATAGTTTGGAATGGTTTTATTATGAGTTATGAGATTCTAATGTTCTCTGATGACATTCTGTAACCCTCTGTAGACCTTCTATAGAGCTTCTGTCTCTGCTCTGTTTCTGTTCTGCTCTGTTCTATAGATCTTCTGTAAGTATTTTGTAGAATTTATGCGTGACTTTGGGAAAGTTTTTTAACTTTTGGAAAGGATGAATCTAAGTTCAAAAGAGCTAAAACAAATAGAATAAGAAGCTGCTGAAGACTGAAGAGCAGACTAAAGTGGCAGAGATAGTAGTGACCTATGAAGAGACACTATAGTGGCTATGGTGCCCTTTCATACCTCCCATGCCTCTTGGGAGGTGCATTCATGACCTAAGAAGGATTATTATGAGTGATTATGAAGTATTTTAGAGAAGAGATGATGTACTATTGATTGAGAGAGAGAGAGAGAGAGTCAGATATAGTCAATTCTGTAAAAAACAATGTATCTATCTATGAGAGGTTGAGAGAGAGAACTATGAAGACAATGAAGATGAATACTATGTGATTATTTCTATTCAAAAGTTTTATCTTTCTTTTGTGTTTCTTGTTCTATTGATGGATTCTGTGACGATGTTGAAGATTATGGTTGATTCTATTACATCTTTAGGAGATATCTACTATGATACTGCGTGAAGATTTGTTCTTTTTCTTGTTGTGGTTCTCTAGAGGATGAAATAAAAGCTTGTCGATGTTACAAGATAGATTTTCTTGCAGTAGAACCCCCTTTTCCTTGGTGCTTTTCTTGGGACTCCACTGACACTGCTATGCTAAGATGGATTGCATATATTAAATCTCTCAACCCCAAATTAAAGCATATTGCAGGAAAGGAGAATCCAGTTGCTGACATGCTGTCACGAGCAAGATATGATAATGAAGAAGAGTTGATGGAAAAGATGAAGCTAAAGAATCTATACTTGCTGAACTTCATTCCATGGCTACTGAAAGTGCCTTTTCAGTTGCTACATATACAAACCCAAAACTGAATATTGCAAGTGTAGTTGATCTTTTTAATGGTATAGCACTAAGTACAACAAGAATAGGAAAGGGTATTGCTGTAATGATGCCAGGAGGCATATTTCACGGTGGATTCCGTGCCACGGTGGATTCCGTGAGGTTTTACGGTGGATTCCGTAAACTTTGTTGACCGGGGCTCATACACAAAGTGGATTCTTTGTGCGAGAAGTTGATGGGGACACCTGTCCTTTTTGGGCGTTTCATTAATTTAGTGTGTACATGGGTGATTCCATAGCGGGTGATTCTGCAAAATACATATTAAATTAATAAACGTTTATGAGTTTAGAGTGCGCACTTGTAATAAATTAAGGTTAGGATTTATTTCTAACCAGTTGATTTATGTATGTAGCTGAAGACTGCTAGGTATTCACTTTTGTCGGTTTAATTGTATTATTTTACTAACGATTGTGAATGCTTCAGTTGATGTGTAGAGATAGCAGTAGTGGGGGAGGAAAGCATTGGAGTCTAGCGGGTATTCGATCTATGGATTATATTTTGATAGGCGCCACGCCTATATTTTATCATGTCTATTGAGGCATCGATTATTTATTATTATTTTGTATGCGCTCATGCGCACGGATATGTTATTTCTATTTGGACATTGTATTGGGCGTGCCAGACTCTATGGGCACTGTCCATTAGCTTTAATCCTATTTTTGTAAAAGCAAACTCAAAAGCTAAAAGCTTGATATATTTTTGTAAATTGGGCTATTATTGAGCATGAAGATGAAATATACATAAAATACATGCTTTGTGAAGCGCTCACACAAGGCATGGGGGGAGATTGAACCGAATTGGTCTCTTGCTCTTGTCGTTCATGCTTTTTACCTTGTAATTTGTGCAAAAAGTAGAGTTCATTGTTCTTGGGAATCTTCTGGGATTCACTACGTGAGCATACAGCGACCGATCTGTGCACCATGTAAATCAACAAATAGCAACAAAGATCAAAGATTTGTCTATGGAGGAAGGGTGGTCAACTAAACGTTAGAATGCTCATTGCATTGCTCAAGTTCTAGTTCATTTCCCTGAAAATGATTATGAAGAAGATTGGCTAATATTTGAGCACAATGAAGAAGAAGGAGACTTGGACTGATGAGGAGTTCAAGCGTATTAAGAGGAAGGCTTATGGCTTTTTCTTAAAGATGGGCATCTATGGAAGCACGCAAAGAAGAGAAAAGGAGTGTTTGTCTGAGTTTTAGGTAACAAAAGATTACAACAATAGATAATGAAGGAATTTCATGAAAGTTTGTGGGCTGGTCATAGAGGTATATGGGGAACCTTTATTAAAGTTAAAGAAAAATACTGGTGGCAAAAAATGTACCAAGACATAGAGCATTTTGTTGAAACTTGTTATGTGTGTCAGATGTACTCTATGGTTAAGCATTGAGATGGGTTACAACCAACTTATCCCTTGTCTATACATTATAGATGGGTTATTGATCTTATAACCATGCCTATAGGGATATGGAATATGCAGTATTTAGTGCTTCCAAGAGAAGATCTAACCAATCAAGTTGAAGGTAAAGCTTTAACAACCAAGACCACTCAATTTGTTTGTCACTTTTTGCTTGAAGAATTATTTTGTAGATATGGTTGTATTGACAAGGTGACCACAAATGGAGGAGATTTGGATGCCGATGAGGCACACAACTTCTTTACTCAATTGGAAATTAAGTTGGCTTTAACGTCAGCCTACAACCTTGAAGGCAATGGGAAAAGTGAGAGAGGCCATCAACCTATTCTCAAAGCCTTAGCAAAGTCTTGTAGAGGGAAGATCAAAGAATGGCCTAAAATGCTTTCTTTCGCATTATGGGCTGAGCACCGGACTACTCACAGTACTGTAACTGGCTATATGATAGTTGAACTTATGCATGGGTAGCAACCAATTATGCCAATTGAAGAATCTATTCTCACATGGAGTCTTCTTCCTTGGGAGGAAGGCATCAGTAGAGAAGAGTTGCTAACTTTGTGCATATCCTAGCTAGAAAGAAGGCCCGAAGATGTTCATGCAGCTATTGATAAGCTAAAAACAGCAAGACTAAAGAACAAAAGAAGATTTGATAGGCAACATCAACTTCGGCCAAGAGATATCCAAGAACATGATTGGGTGCTTGTCTATGACAACAGCCTAGACAATCAATACAATGCTTCTAGGAATATGATAAAGCGTTGGTTTGTGGCTCATATGTGGTAAAGGTCATTCACGACAATGCCACATATTCATTGGCTGAATTGGATGGAAGAAGCATAAAGTTACCCATAGTTGGAAAAAGAATCAAGCTCTTAGAACAAAGAGAAAGTTCAACATATGAGTTAGAAGGCTTGGATATAATCCAAGAGCACGAAGACACGGAGGAAGAAGATGGCTTCAAAGACGAAGAAGAGGACATGATGGAAGATGAAAACAACATAAAGTGGCACATGTCGGAGGATGTGCAGGTTAGGAGGGGATGAATGTCATGAGGTTCTTTGCTCATGGTATAAATATAAAACCTTTATCCTTTACGAATATCACTTAGTTACTTGAAGTCTAGACATACTACATAGAATCTTGCCTAGTGAAAAAAATCATAAAAACCTAAGTCCACCAGCATACGACATGGTGTAATAAAGGTGGAGACTCTCTACCTTAAAATGCAATAAATTTATCATGGTCCCTTGACAAGATGATTGATTTTGGATACTTACTCTTAACCATCCTCATATTGCTTACATGAAGTTACTAGGAGTTTTGCAAAACATGTTGCATATGACATGGTATATGTGATCATGGACAATCAAATGGCTTGGATGAGGCCCTGATTACATGTGTTAGTGATGAAGTTATTCCAATAACATGTCTCACAAGTTCATTAGAATGAGGAATCACTTAAGTCCATAAAGTATACTATGTTAGTGAGCATATGACATTGTATATTCCTTATATGACTTGCATGAAATATAACTTTGGCAAGAGGGAGTGAAGTGATAAGCATGAAAGCCAGCACAATTTTCGGCGTTGAATAAGGGTGCAAGTTGGGAGAAGAGATCTGCAGATTCGAATCACACAAGTGTTACTCAAAGTGGAGCTTTGCAATACAATTCAAGCTTGGGAAAAAAGGAGTGGCGGAAACTTCATCTCCTGCCAAGTAAGTAGCACTTTTAGCAGAGAACAAACAGTTTTTGTGGCTGTCCAAATTGTGTATTTAAAGTGTAGTAGCCCATACAAAAGGGGAGCTCGATTATGAGTCTTGAGGGAGGACTAGGCCTGACCTGTGTATGCTAAGTTTGATCTCCCATATCAAGAGTGACATTAAATCCACTCTCTTGAGCCTTTTAAGAGCTGAATAGGGACTATTATTGGTCTTTCAATCCTATAAATTGAAGGACTGAAATTCATCTACTTGCTCTATTAATTATCTTGACCCAAAGGGCTCATCCTTGCTCTTGGAAAGTTTATTGCAAGCTCCTATTGTAGAATCTTGATGAGGGATATGTCAAGAAGTTTTCTTGACTTGATTTTCGGTGTCGAACTGCTGCACATCCGAGATGTGGAATCCACCAAAAAGGTTATGCTGAACATGGATCATTTGTCAAGGCACTTGCTTTTTATCATCACATGTAACTAGAGGGTGTCTGTCTAGATGTTGTCAGCCATTGGACATGGGTATTAACTATATTACAGTCTGCAAATAAGACTTTTACATATGGAATAAGTGGATCTTTTTGGTATTAAGTGAAGGGTACTAAAGGTTCATACTGTTTTGGAACTTGTTTGACATGCTGAGATCCGGAGGCTGGGGCTAATGGAAATTCATGATATTGTGCTAGGAAATGGATTGGTGAGCATGTATGCTAAGTGTGGTGCATTTGCAAAAGCAGAAGAAGCGTTTGATAAGCTAGCAATACCAAATGTTGTCTCTTGGAATGCCCTAATCTCTGGGTATCCTTGGCAATGTTGAATCTGGGCTTTGTGAGGATGCTCTGAAACTTTTTCAACTGATGCCAAACTTAGTCTCGTGGAATGCACTTCTCTGGGCATATGCTGAACATCTATTAGCAAATGACATAACTTTTGCAAGCATTTTTAGCAAGTGCTCTTAAGCTTGATCCAAATAACCTTGGCTATGTGTTGGACTCAAAACTACACTCACATGCTTGGCAGGTGAGATTCAAAGCTTTATGTGTGCTGGAAGCAATCCTGCGCCAGTGGGATGAAGAGTTTTTTTTGAATTGGTGGCACGAAGGTTTGAAGAGGATGCTGGTGCAATTCAGGAGTGTCTTAAGTCTCCACAAACATCTTTTCGTAAAAAAAAAGGAAGAAGGTTTTCAATCTGCTTAACGTAGTGGGGAATAGTCCTATTAGCAATGACTCAGAAGGCTCAGAGCATGTTAAGGATGTTCCATAGCGTTCTCTTGTACATGATGTGCCTGATTTAATTGACAAGCGAGCCAGATTTGTTAGGTGATGCTAAGGGCAGCATAGATGTTTCTTCAGTTGAAGGGGAGACCTTCACGAGATGTCCATCTCCTCTGCTAATTACACGTGCCTCCATTAATTATACACACAAGACTACACAACTGCTACGAAAAGTTGCATGCTGTATGGCAAAAAGGGGGGAAAAAAGAACACTATTTTGGGGGGCTCTCAGGGAAAAAGAGGACGCCTGTGCTCGATGCAAGAAAAGGGATGGAGATACGACGAAGAGGGAAAGGCGCTGAGAAAAACTGGGAGAAAAAAGCAATCCATGATGCTTAGAAGGGACAGAAAGATGGACAGCACTGAGTTGCATTTCGTCAATATGACAAAGCGATAAACATCCGAGGGAGAAGAAGTTTTGGAAAGATGACGACCAGTGTTCTCAGGCTTCGTCTTGCTACGTCCATCTGCATCACTATAATATTCAGCATTACTTCCTCTCTCGAAGGTAACCAGTAGTGACCAGTGCTACTGCTCCATCTTATGCTATGCTACTATACTATTTGTCATGGATTGCTATCACTGTATGCTCTCATGAAGATCAAATTCAACCAAATCAAGCTTTGCTGTATCGACTGTCGGGGGATTACAATCCTTTGCATTCAGATTCTGAAGTTGCTGAAATAGCCGGATTTCCACGCCCTATATTGCATGGAATATGTACTCTTGGTTTTGCTGTTCGTGCTATTGTATGGCACTTTTGTGGAGGAGACCCCTCATCAGTTCAAGCTATTCAGGGACGCTTTTTACTTCATGTTTATCCTAGTGAAACTCTTGTCACAAAGATGTGGAAAGATGACTCCTCTACAAGAATTATTTTTCTGTGCAATGTAATGGAATGGGAACACCACCATTCGAGGGTCTAAACCATCACTATATCATATGGCATCAAAGGGAGTGGCTGAATATATCCAAGTACTCAGTCAGACTGAGAACTCAATCATAGAAAGTTGAAATGATTGCAGGGCTGTATGAAGAAATGCGAAGTGGTCGAAGCTGCTGAGTTGGAGATTGAAGCCATCATCCAATGATCCAACACTATCTCAACCTGCCACTGACCCGTACTCACTTACCATCATTAACAGCAGAACTGGAAAGAAGTATAAGGTGTCAATCAGTGAAGGAGGGACCATTAATGCCTCTGAATTCAAGAAGATCACAGCAGGAGATGGCACTGGTTTGAAGCTTTATGATCCAGGCTATCTTAACACAGCACCTGTACAATCATCTATTTCGTATATTGATGGGGACAAAGGGATATTGCGTATAAAGGATATCATATAGAGGAACTAGCAGAAAACAACACATTTACAGAGGTGGCTAATCTCTTAATGTATGGAAAATTTGCCAAACAAGGAGCAGTTCTTAAACTAGGAAGCAACCATAGCCCAACATTCAGACTTATCAGAAGGTGTCCTTGTCAAGATTGTGGGAGAGAAGGAAGGAGTCTCGCTTGAAGCTTTCTTGCTTGCACAATGGGGGAAGACACACAAGGGTGGAGGCTGAAAACAGTTTTCCTCTTCTTAGTTGTGTAAGCCAAAAGAACTCAAGTACAAAGAAATAGAAGAACCCTATATATGGGTCTCAAACCAAACTCAACTAACTAAGGTGGCATACTAAGTGAGCCACGAACTAGAGTAGATAAGGATAGCTATCATGTAGCTATTATTCATGGGCGGTGTACCAACCGCGTCTGCAACTGACAAGTCGGTGACATAAATATACAACGGTCACCCTGGCGTATCACGAGTGGAGCTCGATATCTCAACACTCCCCCTCGAGCTCAATCCCAATTCCTGCACACCAAGCAGGTCTCTGAACTTGCGCAGCTTCTCTGCGCCCAATGCCTTCGTGAATATGTCAGCTACCTGATCCTCTGTGCTGACATAAACTAGATCAATAAGACCTAGTAAAACCCTCTCCCGCACATAGTGATAATGCACCTCAATGTGCTTTGTTCTAGCATGATAGACTGGGTTATTTGCCAAGTGTATACTACTCATGTTGTCACAATAAATGACAACTGGCCCATCTGTAGACTGATGCATATCATAAAGTAGCTTATGCAACCAAGCTACCTCACATGCAGCCATTGCTGCACCCCTGTACTCAGCCTCTGTGCTCGACAAGGCAACTGTAGGCTGTTTCTTGCTGCTCCAAGTGACTGCAGCACTCCCAAAAGAGAATACATATCCACTGGTAGATCGTCTATCAGAAATACTACCAGCCCAATCAGCATCAGTGTATCCATGCAACTGTATCTGAACCCCAGTCTCATAAAATAGTCCATACTGCAATGTGGACTTCACATACCTAAGTATGCGTCTAGCCGCATCCAAATGTGGTTTCCTTGGAGCCTGCATAAACTGACTTACCAATCCAACAGCATAGCTCAAATCTGGCCTGGTAATAGTCATATAAATCAAACTTCCTACTATGCGTCTGTACATAGTAGGGTCTTCTAGAAGCTCACCTGCATCTGTGCTCAGCTTCACATTTTGCTCCAAAGGAACTGAAATAGGCTTACAGCCTGTCATCCTATATTTGGACAGCATGTCCAATCCATACTGCCTCTGCAAGAGCTGTATCCCACTTGGTGATCTAATCACCTCAATGCCCAAGAAATAACGCAGCTCTCCCAAATCCTTCATCTCAAACTTCTGCTTCAATAGCATTTTCACATGAAGGATATCTTCATCACTATCACCTGTCATAATCAAATCATCAACATAAATGACAAGCAGCATAATACCTTTCTCTGTTTTTCTCACATAAAGTGAGAAATCTGCCTTGGAAATCTGAAAGCCAATAGTGACAAGATACTGTCCTATCTTGTCAGACCATGCTCTAGGTGCTTGCTTCAAGCCATACAAGGCTTTCTTCAACCTGCAAACAAACTCAGGATGAACAGCATGCACATAACCTGGTGGCTGCTCCATATAGACCTCTTCTTGCAAATCACCATGCAAGAAGGCATTCTTTACATCCATCTGATGTAAAGACCATCCCTTTGATGCAGCCATAGCAATGACTGCTCTTACGGTTGCCATCCTTGCAACCGGACTAAATGTTTCTTCATAGTCAATGCCATATGTTTGTGCATACCCCTTGACTACTAATCTTGCCTTGTATCTGTTCACAGAACCATCAGCATTGTGCTTCACCTTATAAACCCACTTACAGCCAATTGCATTCTTACCTTTAGGCAAAGGTACTAACTCCCATGTAGCATTTGCTTCCAAGGCATCCATTTCTTCATCCATGGCTTTCTCCCATTTTTCTTTTCCCATGGCTTGCTCAAAAGATGTGGGTTCTGGTTCCTGTATCACTTTGACCATATATGCATAGTGAATGGCTGTAAATCCATCATATTTCAGCCTATCCACAGGATACCTAGCTCTTGTAGACCTGCGCAAAGTAGGTTCACTCCCAGGTGCTCTCAAAACATCCCTGGTCTTCCTTACTCCAGGTGTAACAATAGAAGGAATACCCAACTCATCATCAAAGCTCTGTTCTGAGCCACTGGATTCACCATCCACATAAGAGTGACCTGCATTCACATCAAACATGGGCTGATCAACCTTCTCTTTTCCTTTTCGTGATACCTGCATACCACTATCTGCATTGCTTTGAGAAGATTCTCCTGATCTCAATCTGCCTGTCCATGGCGAAGAATGTGAACCACTGCTAGGGGACGCTCCAGGTCCACTAATATTTTGTGACTGCTGCTGTGAATTCTGTGTAGCATTACCATTTTGTGCATCTTCATCATCAATCACATTTACTGGTTTATACCAGCTACTCATCTCATCAAAAACAACATCTCTGCTCACTGTAAACTTACGAGTAGAAGGGTTATAGCATCTATACCCTTTTTGCTGTAGAGAGTAACCAATAAAGATGCACTTCTCAGCTTTTGGATCCAACTTGGATCTCAGCTCATCTGGCACATGTACATAGGCAATGCAACCAAAAATTTTCAAATGAGAAATATCTGGTTTCCTACCAGTATACCTCTCCTCTGGAGTCATTCCATGTATTGCTGCAGTGGGAGTCCTGTTCATTATGTAGACTGCTGTAGCAACTGCTTCAGCCCAATAAAAATCTGGCAAGTCTTTTTCATTTAGCATGGCACGAGATACCTCTCCAATATGCCTGTTTTTCCTTTCTGCAATTCCATTTTGTTGTGGGGTATAACTGCATGAATATTGCTGCTTTATGCCATGCTCCTGCAAGAACTTTGCAAACTCATTTGAGAGGTACTCTCCCCCTCCATCTGACCTTAGGCATTTTATCTGCAAGCCTGTTTCTTTTTCAACCATAGCTTTAAGAGTTTTGAAATGCCCAAAAACTTCACTTTTCTTTTTCATAAAATACACCCAAACTTTTCTGCTATAGTCATCAATAAAACTGACAAAATAATGACAGCCTCCAAGAGATGCAGCTTTAGTTGTCCACACATCAGAGTGAATTAATTCCAATGGCTTCTCACTCTCTTGAACATGTCTAGGAAATGGTTTCCTTGCCTGTTTTCCAAACTGACAGGCTTCACATACCTTATGCATTTCTGCAACCTTGAATTTGGGCAATCCTGCAACAATATTTTGGGCCTGCATTGATTTAAGTCGCTGTACATTAACATGACCAATGCGTTTATGCCAGATATCAATATCTGCAACTACACCGGTCCCATGTGCAAACATTGCTGCACTCAATTCAGACATGTCTGCATCCAATGTAAACATTCTGCCCTTCTTCTTTCCTTTTGCTATCAAGCGACCTTTATTTTTCATATCCTCAACAAAGCATCCATGAGGATTAAATCTGACCTGCAAGCCCTGTTCAACCATTTGACCAACTGAAACCAGATTCTTGGTGATATTCGGGACATGAAATACATCGGACAGGTATTTCTTTTTCCCACCCTGCATAGACAAGGGAATTTTTCCAATCTGCACAATAGGATGTGCAGTATCATCACCAGTCTCCACAAATCCTGGTTTTTCCATTTTCCTTGCATCCTCCATCCATTCTGCATGACCTGTCATGTGGTTTGATGCACCTGAGTCAACATACCATACATCATTGCTTTCTTCTGCACTTGTCATAGAATTGTTCATGTGCTGCACCATGAACAAATGCTCATTTCTGTCATCACCCTGTCTACTAGAAGATGCATAATTCCCTTGTTGCAGTTTTCCATTCATGATGTCATTCTGCTTTTTATAGCAGTCTTTAGCCATATGACCCATTTTACCACAGTAGTAGCATTCAACATTACTGTTTGCATTTTGGCCTCTTTGCCATCCACCACGACCTCTTTGGCTCCCCCTGCCTCTAGAGTTACCACGTCCTCCTCCATAGGACTGGTTTTCTTGAGTTTGCTGCATATTCTGATTTCTGCCACGGCCTCCAAATCGGCCTCCTCTACCTCTGCCTCTACCTCTTCCAGCATTTGAGTAGAAGACAGCTTCTTTTGAAGTTCCTCCTGAAGAAGATGCACCACCATTTCTCTGTTCCTCAGAAATTAGAAGAGCAATCAACTCCTCAAAATCAGGAAATCTTTCACGAACTGAAATGGATGTCCGAAACTGTGCATAATCCTTTCCTAGACCATTCAAGGTCACGGAAACTAAATCATCATCTTCCACTGGCGACCCAATGGAAGCAAGTGCATCTGCAATCTTCTTCACCTTCATGTGGTAGTCGTTGATGCTCATACTTTCTCTTTGCACATTATGCAACTCTTGCTTGAGCTGCATTTTCCTGGCTTGCGTATTTGTGCTATACATTTTTGACAAAGTATCCCATGCCTCCTTTGGCGTACTTGCATCCTGAATATGCACAATCATAGAGTCTGAAATACTGATAGACAGCCAATACATAACTTTCCTGGCTCTCTCATGCCATGTTTTAAATGCCTGCATTTGTTGTTGATTGGGAACATCAGGAAGAACTGGTTCTTCTTCATTTCCTGCAACAAATTCCCAATATCCTTTTCCCATAAGGAAATTCGTCATTCTAAACTTCCATGCCTGGAAGTTGTTCTTGTCAAGCTTTTCAGTGACAATCTGTGAAAGAGAATCAGACGCCATTACAGAATACTGCAAGAAATTCTGTCACTGCAAAAAACACAGCTTCACCCTCACAAGGGCAAATTTGCAAAACTGGCGAAAGTGGTATTTGACCACACAGTCACTTCCTAGTGACGATTTTGCATAAACAGGAACCAAGGATGATTCTGAAACTCCCAATGTCTCTGCGCACAAGCATACGATGCAATTTCTACAGTAACTTTTCACCGACCTGTAGAACAGTGGTCGCACAGCATAAAACTGAGCCTTTTCCTGAGTGCATGCAGAAAACTTCCGTCTGCAAAACAGGCCCCGAAATGGCCTCAAATCAAAAAAAGAAGGTCGCCGAGGGCTAAAGCCCTCACCCGCAACATATACTGCCCTCTTGCTTCACCGCGAAGGGCGTCTCAACCTGAGACAATGCACTCCTGCAATTTCCGGTTGTGCTACCTGCAGAGATCTGCTCCCAAAGACAGAAAATGAAAGCAACACTGCTCCTCTTACCAGACCACCGCGAGCTTGGCTTGCTTTCTTGAGCTCCTTACCACGAACAAGGCTCTGATACCATGTCAAGATTGTGGGAGAGAAGGAAGGAGTCTCGCTTGAAGCTTTCTTGCTTGCACAATGGGGGAAGACACACAAGGGTGGAGGCTGAAAACAGTTTTCCTCTTCTTAGTTGTGTAAGCCAAAAGAACTCAAGTACAAAGAAATAGAAGAACCCTATATATGGGTCTCAAACCAAACTCAACTAACTAAGGTGGCATACTAAGTGAGCCACGAACTAGAGTAGATAAGGATAGCTATCATGTAGCTATTATTCATGGGCGGTGTACCAACCGCGTCTGCAACTGACAAGTCGGTGACATAAATATACAACGGTCACCCTGGCGTATCACGAGTGGAGCTCGATATCTCAACAGTCCTGTCTTTAATAGCAGCTTTGCATAAAAAGCCCATCCTATGGGGCTCTTGATGGGTTAATTAATGCATTACCATCATTCCATTCAGATGCAAACCCTTAAAACCATGAACACTATGTATCTTTCCAACTGATCAATATCACAGGAGGGAATTGCAGTCATATCAGGCCTGAACTGAAACTAAGTGTTGCTGGGGCATGATTGTTGAAAATATTCTTTTGCTCAATGCACATTATGACGGAGATGCTGTTGCAGATTTGTATTCATTCACTTGATTGATCTTCCATCTTGAAATTAGTCAAGGTCCTCTGTGGTTGCGACATTGCTTTCACAAACCCTTCGACATCTTTGGTGAACTCGACGTGAAAGCGTCGCAGAAATTTCAGGATGGGAGATACTTCAGCCTCTCTTTCAGCCTCTTCTACAATTCCAGCTGCATCCTCTACTTCAGCTCCATCAATGACTGCTGCGTGAAGTACTTCAACAGAGGATCTAAAGCTGATTTTGCAGAATATGTCCATGTATATGCAGCTCCAAAATCAGTAGACACAATTGTATATGCAGCAGCAGCAACAATTGCATCAATAGCAGTTGTCTCAGCAAAGGCAACTCTATTCGGAGCAGGAGAATGCAAACAGCGTGACTAAAGCGATTGAAGCAGTTGAGAATGAGAAGAAGCTATTTGATGGCCGTAATGTTTCAGCCTATTTGAAGACATATGAGATCAAGATGGGTTTTTTTGGAGTTCCAGCTAGACTTATGAGTAAGTACTTCCTTCGTCTTGTCACACCCGCTTTGAGGGCAAAAGTGACTGATCTTTTTATTCAAAATAAACATTGGCAAGATTTTAAGAAGGCCTTGAAAGAAGAATATTTCCTTGAGGACTTTGGTATGGCTACTCGGTGGTCATTCCGAGAGTGGGTCTACATGCCACTCAGAGTTGATTCGAGAATTCGAAGAGAGGTATAGTCAGCTTGATGCCATTGAACAAAGAGCATTGGATGTTGAAAAAGTTGAGCTTTTCTTGCAAGTTGCAGATCCTGCTCTTCAGGAAGAGTTGGGTGAGCTTCTTGAGGATCGCACGAAGCCTATGGGTCTTAAAACGGATTGGCAGGATGCCCAGGATGCAGTCTCGACTTTGACCAAGAGGAGGATATGGAAGACTCGCCTACAGAATGGTTCCATGACACCTATACCATCATCTGCTCCTATGCCTGCTTCTATCCCTGTTATTTCTTCTCCTCCTCAGCCAGTTTCTTGGCCTATGCCAGTGCCTACTGTTTCCACTCCACCCATTCCTCCTGTTCCACGATCGATGCCTACACCTTTTGTTCCAAAACCATCCACTCCATCGATGCCTACCTCTCTTGATGACATAATCAAAGGCATAACGGATTTGAAACTGGAGTCAGTTAAAGCAGAGTTGGTGGGAAAATTGAAAGAGCAGTTTGCTTCGATTGCGCCTACTACTTCTTCTAGTGCTCCTAGTGCACCTAGGAGTGCTCCTAGTGCACCTAGGAGAGATCGGAGATGTATTTGGTGCAATAGTATGGACCATCAGCATTGCAGGGATTGTGAATCTTTTCAGGATGCAAGGAGGAAGAATTTGGTATATTGGGGACAAGATGGTAAGATTTGGTTGACTGAGACAGGAGCTCCACTTGCTACCAACTTTGGTAAAGGTGGAATGAAGAAGTTAGTGGATGACATGGCTGTGCGTACTTCTTATGTGGCAGTTAGAGGTGATGCTTCTGCATATGGAGTCCAGATTGAGAAGGGATCAGAGACTCAATCAGCACTATGGACTTATGCTATGGAGACTGCAAACAAGGGAAAAATTCAGCAAACTGTTTTGACTAGTGCAGGCTCTAGCATCAGATCAGAGACAGGTTGGGATTCGCCTGTTGACAGGTACTCTATTTATGCTTATTTGGCTAAGTCTCAGGGAGCAGATGTACTTGTTGAAGAGAAGTGTAAGAGGGATGAAGAAAATCCAAGTGCAGCTAAGAATACTAGAGGGGGTGAGTTTGTTACTCCACCTACTGCAGGACCGTCTTCAAGACCAGGGCCAGATCGATAGATGGAAGATGCTCAAAAGAGGGAAAAGAAGCAAGAGCCTAGAGAGAGAAAGCAGCCAGGGTTTAGATTGATGTCTGATATTGAGACATCTACGGACATGAAGAAAATCTTTAATGACAAGATACTTGGCAGTGAGGTGACTTTCACTATTTCTGAGGTTTTGGGCATCTCAAAAAGAGAGTTTCAAGATCAGTTTCAGGAGGTTTTGAAGAGGAAAAGACATGCATTGCCTACCACTGATACACAAGGAGTTTTGATTGGGGAGTTGGATGAGGATGAGGATGAGGTTATGGTTGAAAATGCTTCTGTTTTTCCGCAGGTAGAGAAGAGGGTTCAGCCTATGCATTATGCTGAAACTGATGAGCCTGTCTTGATACCGCGTAGTCGACTTTTGCAGAGCCATTGGGCTAGGGCAACTACAGAGACGATGGTAAAGATTGGAGAGAAACAGGTGCCTTATGTTGCATTGGTGGATCATGGTTCAGAGATTAATCTCATAGTTCGTGAAGTTTATGAGAGTAACAGATGGCCTATGGATGTAGAGCATGGGTGGCGTATGAGAGCCGCCAATAACACTACAGGTGATTTGTATGCTGCCTGTCCTAGTGTCAGGGTTTCTATTGGTGATATAGAGGAGGATTTCCATTTCTTTGTACAAGATTCATGCTCTTATCCCATAATTCTTGGACAGCCATTCATCACAGAGATGCGCATGGAAACAAAGGTAATGGATGATGGATCTGCTTATGCATGGATTCGCAGTAAAGATGGCATGAGAGCAGTTCAATTTATGACTGTGTGTGTGAACCATGTTAGAAACAGGGATACTCTCAAATATGCACCTTTGCCCACTATGAGGGATTCGGGTTTTCATTAGGTACCACCGTTTCGCGAGACGACGGTGGTACAGAGCAGAGGAGATTGGAGTTCTCGCCTCCTGGCAGCAGTGTTTTCTCCTCCGGTTTTGTTGGGATTTCAGCAAACAGTTCGATGAGCTATCAGAAGACTTCTAGGTTGCCTAGAGCTGCCAGGCAGTACATATGCAAGAAGGAGAAAAATTTGAAAAATGCAGGAATTTTAGAGGATGAAGAGCACATAGATGGGATGTATGACAGTGTGATTTGTGTAGATACGATGGAAGAGATGGAAGATATGCTGAAAATTGATATGCAGAATTGTCACAGTAATGTATTAGTGCAGTCCCTGGACATGTTTCATGAAATTGCAGATTTTTTGTCACAGATTGAGTCAGAGGCTGAGGTGACTCAGCAAAAAATGTTGAGTGCTAAAGAAATTCAGCAAACAGAGTTTCCAACTGGTTATGATCAGCTTTCAGAGACATAGAGGGCTGAAAACTTTCAGCCAACAGAGTTTACTACTGAAATATTTCAGCATCCAGAGTTTAGGGCTATTTCTATGCAGTCCATAGAGCAAAGGGCTGAGGATATTCAGCCATTGGAGTGCAGAATTGCTGATTTACAGCAAGATTTGAGTAATGCAGAAGAGCATAATGAAGCCAGGGTTGACACGAAATACAAAACTGTGGATAAGAAGGTGAAGCCGGTAGCTGTACCGCTTCCACCTGACAGTGATCAGCAAATAGAGAGGGCTGCTAAACAGGCAATTTTGAGAAATTCGGAGCATATTGGTCATAAATTTTCAGCAGAGACTCTTGCTGAATTGAAAATTGGAAATGGTGATTTCTTATTACCCATAGAGAAGCAATGCTTTCAGGAGATGCTTGAGCGACATGGAAGGGGATTTGCTTTTTTCCCACATGAGATTGGATGTGTGAATCCTGATATTGTTGCTCCTATGGTGATTTTTACTATTCCTCATATTCCATGGAATCTCCGACCTATTCCAGTGCCTAAAGCACACCTGCCAAAGATGATTGATTTATTGAATGAGAAAATCAGGATGGGAATTCTTGAGCCTTCATCTGCACCATACTCAAACAGGTGGTTTACAGTTCCAAAGAAGAATGGTACTCTCCGATTTATTCAGGACATGCAGTCAGTAAACAGAGTTACTATCAGGAATGTTGGTATAGGTCCAGTTGTGGATGAGTTTGCAGAGGCATTTGTTGGACATGCCATCTATTCTTTAGGTGATTTGTATTCAGGATATGATCAGTTTCAGTTGGCTTTGGAAAGCAGGGACATAACCACCATGAGAACTCCTATTGGGCTTGTCAGGATGTGTACCTTGCCTCAAGGTGCCACTAATTCTGTTGCGCATATGATGAATGCCATGCATAAGGTCCTTCGAGATTACATACCTTAGCTTACTATGCCTTTCTTGGATGATGTGCCCATTAAGGGGTGTGCAAAAGAAGAGAAGAATGAGAGTCTAAATGAGCAGGGATGCAGATACTTTGTGGCTGATCATATTTCAGCATGTGAGAAGATTTTGGCCAGGTTAGAAGAAGTGAACTTGACACTTTCAGGGCAAAAATCTGTTTTTGGAGTAAATGAGGTTGTCATTGTTGGACATATGTGTGGATATTATGGCAGGAAACCCTCACCTGATAAGGTGAATGCTATAGGCAAGATTGCGGAGTATTGTTCTACCACTTCAGAGGTACAGAGATTCATTGGAGCTTGTGTGTTTTATATGATTTGGATACCTCATTTTGCACACATAGCAGATTGTTTATATCAGCTGCTTCGAAAGGGGCAGAAATTCTATTGGGATGAGAGCCACACTAGAGCCATGCGGAAATTGAAGAAGTTATTGCAGAATGCTCCTACTCTCAGGAAAGCGGATTATAATTGTGGAAAGCCTATTGTATTGACAGTTGACACTAGTCCAATTGGCATAGGTTGGGCTGTGGGTCAAGATGATGCAGATGGAAACATGTATGCTATTCGGTTTGGGGCGAAAGTCCTAAACGAGAGACAGAGGAGATATCCACAAATCAAGAGGGAGCTACTGGGGATTGTCACGGCTCTCAAATGTGACAAGGAGTATTTTATTGGAGCTTCAGTTGGTAGAGACAGATTGCTTACCATTGATTGGTATGATTACGAGTTGCTCTACTCCGGATATAGCTATGATGAGATGGATTGCATACATCAAGTCATTAAATCCGGAATTTAAACACATAGCAGGGAAGGATAATCCAGTGGCAGATATGTTGTCTAGAGCCAGATATGATGATGAGGAGACTCTACTTGCAGAAGAGGATGATGCAGAAATTTCAGCCACTATGGTTGATCATGTTTGTCATGTCTATGATATTGTGGCTTTCATAGAAGAACTCTATGTTAGAGATTGGTTGCAGATTGGCAGGTACCTTAGTACACTAAGCAAAAGAGATGAATGGACAGATGAAGAGTTCAAGAAGATCAGAAGGAAAGCCTATGGTTATTTTCTCAAGGACGGATTTCTTTGGAAGCATCCGAAGAAAAGAGGTGGATTACCTTTGCGGGTTGTCTGCAATAGAGAGACACAGTTACAGGTGATGAGGGAGTTTCATGAGAGTCCTTGGGCTGGTCATAGAGGAGTGTGGGCTACTTATGAGAAAATCAAGGAGAAATATTGGTGGAAAGGCATGTATAGAGATGTTTCTCACTTTGTTGAGACTTGCAGAGACTGTCAGATGTCTTCAGTAGTGCGTCATCGAGATGAGCTTCATCCGACCTATCCGCTATGCATTCATTATAAGTGGGTAGTTGATTTGGTTACTATGCCTATGGGTCTATGGCAGATGAGATACATTGTTTTGGCTAGAGAGGATCTTACTAATCATGTTGAGGGCAGATCTTTGAGAACGAAGACCACTAGTGCAGTGTGTAAGTTCTTATTGGAGGAAAATTTCTGCAGGTATGGTTGTGTGGGTAAGATCACTGCGGATTGCGGTGAATTGGATGCAGATGAAGCTAGGGAGTTTTTCTCTCAGCTAGGAATCAAGTTGGATCTAACTACAGCATATAATCCAGAGGGAAATGGAAAGAGTGAAAGAGGGCATCCGCCGATAGTGAAAGCATTAGCCAAAGCATGCAGAGGACGAATTGGAGAATGGTCGAGACTACTACCATTGCTTTGTGGGCTGATCGTACGACTCATAGTGTTACCACAGGATATATGCCTGCAGAGTTGATGTATGGTCAGAAGCCTGTTATGCCGACTGAGACTTATGCTTTGACTTGGTCAGTTTTACCTTGGCAGGAGGATTTGACGAGAGAGGAGATCTTAGCTCTTCGGATTCGACAGTTGGAGAGAAGACCAGAGGATATTCAGCTAGCTATTGACAGGTTGAAGGTTGCTAGACTAAGAAATAAGGACAGGTTTGATAGCAGGCATCGCTTGCGGCCTAGAGCAATAGAAGAGGGAGATTGGGTATTAATCTTTGATAGCAGTCTTGAAAATCAGCATACTGCACTTCGGAAGATGGTGAAAAGATGGTTTGGGCCGTACATAGTTAGACATGTCTTTGATAATGCAACATATGAGCTGACAGAATTGGATGGGACAGTGCTTAGAGTGCCTATTGCTGGAAAAAGAATCAAGATTTTCAAGAAAAGAGATGAAGAAGATTATGTATTAGAAGAATTTGCAAGAGAAGAGCAACGAGAAGAAACTCTAATGGAAGAGACAGATGATATGACAGATAACCTTGTTGATATACCGGAAATGCATAATGAAGAGATTGATCTATTTGTGGATCTTGATGATAACGATCATGGGTAGTTGGCCCATCTGGAGGATGCGCAGGATTAGAGGGGGTGGATGTCGAACTGCTGCGCATCCGAGATGTGGAATCCACCAAAAAGGTTATGCTGAACATGGATCATTTGTCAAGGCACTTGCTTTTTATCATCACATGTAATTAGAGGGTGTCTGTCTAGATGTTGTCAGCCATTGGACATGGGTATTAACTATATTACAGTCTGCAAATAAGACTTTTACATATGGAATAAGTGGATCTTTTTGGTATTAAGTGAAGGGTACTAAAGGTTCATACTGTTTTGGAACTTGTTTGACATGCTGAGATCCGGAGGCTGGGGCTAATGGAAATTCATGATATTGTGCTAGGCAATGGATTGGTGAGCATGTATGCTAAGTGTGGTGCATTTGCAAAAGCAGAAGAAGCGTTTGATAAGCTAGCAATACCAAATGTTGTCTCTTGGAATGCCCTAATCTCTGGGTATCCTTGGCAATGCTGAATCTGGGCTTTGTGAGGATGCTCTGAAACTTTTTCAACTGATGCCAAACTTAGTCTCGTGGAATGCACTTCTCTGGGCATATGCTGAACATCTATTAGCAAATGACATAACTTTTGCAAGCATTTTTAGCAAGTGCTCTTAAGCTTGATCCAAATAACCTTGGCTATGTGTTGGACTCAAAACTACACTCACATGCTTGGCAGGTGAGATTCAAAGCTTTATGTGTGCTGGAAGCAATCCTGCGCCAGTGGGATGAAGAGTTTTTTTTGAATTGGTGGCACGAAGGTTTGAAGAGGATGCTGGTGCAATTCAGGAGTGTCTTAAGTCTCCACAAACATCTTTTCGTAAAAAAAAAGAAAGAAGGTTTTCAATCTGCTTAACGTAGTGGGGAATAGTCCTATTAGCAATGACTCAGAAGGCTCAGAGCATGTTAAGGATGTTCCACAGCGTTCTCTTGTACATGATGTGCCTGATTTAATTGACAAGCGAGCCAGATTTGTTAGGTGATGCTAAGGGCAGCACAGATGTTTCTTCAGTTGAAGGGGAGACCTTCACGAGATGTCCATCTCCTCTGCTAATTACACGTGCCTCCATTAATTATACACACAAGACTACACAACTGCTACAAAAAGCTGCGTGCTGTATGGCAAAAAGGGGGGAAAAAAGAACACTATTTTGGGGGGCTCTCAGGGAAAAAGAGGACGCCTATGCTCGATGCAAGAAAAGGGATGGAGATACGACGAAGAGGGAAAGGCGCTGAGAAAAACTGGGAGAAAAAAGCAATCCGTGATGCTTAGAAGGGACAAAAATATGGACAGCACTGAGTTGCATTTCGTCAGTATGACAAAGCGATAAACATCCGAGGGAGAAGAAGTTTTGGAAAGATGACGACCAGTGCTCTCAGGCTTCATCTTGCTACGTCCATCTACATCACTATAATATTCAGCATTACTTCCTCTCTCGAAGGTAATCAGTAGTGATCAGTGCTGTTGCTCCATCTTATGCTATGCTACTATACTACTTGTCATGGATTGCTATCACTGTATGCTCTCATGAAGATCAAATTCAACCAAATCAAGCTTTGCTGCATCGACTATCGGGGGATTACAATCCTTTGCATTTAGATTTTGAAGTTGCTGAAATAGCCGGATTTCCACGCCCTATATTGCATGGACTATGTACTCTTGGTTTTGCTGTTCGTGCTGTTGTATGGCACTTTTGTGGAGGAGACCCCTCATCAGTTCAAGCTATTCAGGGACGCTTTTTACTTCATGTTTATCCTGGTGAAACTCGTTACAAAGATGTGGAAAGATGACTCCTCTACAAGAATTATTTTTCTGTGCAATGTAATGGAATGGGAACACCACCATTCGAGGGTCTAAACCATCACTATCTCATATGGCATCAAAGGGAGTGGCTGAATATATCCAAGTGCTCAGTCAGACTGAGAATTCAATCACAGAAAGTTGAAATGATTGCAGGGCTGTATGAAGAAATGCTAAGTGGTCGAAGCTGCTGAGTTGGAGATTGAAGCCAGCATCCAATGATCCAACACTATCTCAACTTGCCACTGACCCGTACTCACTTACCATCATTAACAGCAGAACTGGAAAGAAGTATAAGGTGTCAATCAGTGAAGGAGGGACCACTAGTGCCTCTGAATTCAAGAAGATCACAGCAGGAGATGGCACTGGTTTGAAGCTTTATGATCCAGGCTATCTTAACACAGCACCTGTACAATCATCTATTTCGTATATTGATGGGGACAAAGGGATATTGCATATAAAGGATATCGTATAGAGGAACTAGTAGAAAACAACACATTTACAGAGGTGGCTAATCTCTTAATGTATGGAAAATTTGCCAAACAAGGAGCAGTTCTTAAACTAGGAAGTAACCATAGCCCAACATTCAGACTTATCAGAAGGTGTCCTGTCTTTAATAGCAGCTTTGCCATAAAAGGCCCATCCTATGGGGCTCATGATGGGTTAATTAATGCATTACCATCATTCCATTCAGATGCAAACCCTTAAAACCATGAACACTATGTATCTTTCCAACTGATCAATATCACAGGAGGGAATTGGAGTCATATCAGGCCTGAACTGAAACTAAGTGTTGCTGGGGCATGATTGTTGAAAATATTCTTTTGCTCAATGCACATTATGACGGAGATGTTGTTGCAGATTTGTATTCATTCACTTGATTGATCTTCCATCTTGAAATTAGTCAAGGTCCTCTGTGGTTGCGACATTGCTTTCACAAACCCTTCGACATCGGAAGAAAAGTGGGCTGAATATTTTAGCCCAAACAAAGATTTATGGCAGCAGCACTTATCTTTCTCCCATTGAAGATTCATGGCATTGCTATGCTTGATGCAAGTGGATATAGCATAAGCATTATGGAAGAGATAACAAGAGAGCATCTTGATTTCTCTATGTACGTGCTTTGAAATAGGTGGCCAATTTTAAAGAAAAAAAGGGCAGCAAGAATTCCTTCGTCTCCCCTACTTCTACATGCCTATTACAAGCTACCTATTGCTTACTACATGTTCTTGAATATATGGCTGTTTTTGTACCTCATCAAAGTGTCTTCTTGGGAGTTAAATGCCATGAATGTGGGCTGAAATAGGCAGCCCTCATAGTTATTTGAGGACAGCAGTGCCTCTTACTTCTCTATTGTTCCATATGGTATGATTTATACTTGTATTTGGTTGATCTATACACTCTTTGTTAGGGAAAGTTTATGTTATCAAAAAAGGTGAATTTTGGAAGTTTTATGGGCTGATTTAGGCTGAAATCTTTAGTTACATTCAAAGAACTAGCTACAATAGTGAATTTTTACATCATTTCTTGCTCTACAAGTGATATCTTATCAAATTATGCAAGTATTATGTGTCCCTATGATAGGGCAATGCTTGAAGACCATTCATAGATTCTATGAATTGAATTAAAAGAAGCTTTTCCTCTTTATTTCTTGGCTATGGTAACTTAACCTCATATGAATCTTTTTTTGAAGCTCTTTTGAAGAAAAGTTCTTTATCCATCAAGCCTTGTAATTGACTCATAAGCTTCAGTTTACATTGAATGTAATCATACAAAGTTGAATGATGGGATGCAGGGTTGTTTTTTATACTTGTACTTAACTTCATAATTCGTGATTACTCTTAAAGTCAAGAAAACAAGCTTGGCTTGAATTAAAGCTTATGAGGTAACATGCTTGTGATTTGTGCTAAGAACTTGCAATTGGAAGCCCTGCATTTGGCTTGGAACCTTCAACTCTTCTCTTATCTCTACCATCTCTGGAGTCTAAACTCTTGAACTCCAAGATTCTTCTTTATCAAAACCCTGTGAAAGACCATGAAGTACCTCTTGAACCTTTAAGCATTCAATGCAAACTACGTATCTCTTGAAGCCACATCTCCAATTATCTTGTCTAGTTTTCTTGCCAAACCCCTGTGGTGACCTTCAGCCCTACGCACTGCGACATTGTGGGATGATGCTGGAGCATAAAGGAGCATAGATAAAGGTTGGAAGGATCGTAATCAGTTTGTTGGAAACCGTCAGCAAGCCTCCAATCATGAGATATGTACGTCATAAGGCCCGATTCTATGAGTAAGCGGTAGATTTTATTATTTTATGATAAATTTTGGTTGAAAATGGTTGCATTTGGTTGTCAATACTCTAATCTATTAGAAATATTAAAGATATCAAGAAAAATCAGTGATCTAGTGATTTCTTTATAAACACACAGAACCTGCAACATCGCGATTCTAAAAGGAAAATCATGCGGTTTTGGAGTTTTGTTGTGCATATAGTGTTCGTATGGGATGGAATATGATAGAAAAATAGTTCTCAATAAGATCAATCGGTTTAAATCAGTAAATAGGAAAAGATTAATAAGTACCAATAAATAAATGGAAAAAAATAAAGAAAAAATTAGATTTTTGCATCCAAAAAATAGAAAAAAACAACATTTGTGTTTGTGAATGTATGATAAGGCTAAGGCATGAGATCTAGCCTCAGTTCAACCCTATCTCTTTGTTAAAGTGGATTTTTATTTCTTTCATGAAGGAAAAATACATTAAAAAACTACTCTCTCTAAAACTGCCACCGAATGCACAACCTTAAGCGGTAGGGAGAAGGGAGGTGTTAAGTGCTTAAAATACACTCAATTCTAAGCTTTTTTTGATGCATGACATATAGGATACATGTGATTTAAAGTTAAGAGGGTCCAATAGCTCGAGCACCTTGGTGTTGGCCCTATGCAACGTAGCAATCTCGGTTTTGAGAAAAGGCACGAAAAGACATGTTTTTGCACCTTCACAATGCTAGTTGCCAATAATAAAATTGTTTGAGCACTATAAATCATACAAATTGCATTGCAAGCAACATATGGTATCATCCTGGATGCATAGCAATTATTTTTATGAACAATGACCTATGTTGGAGGAGGTGAGGCACCCTAAGCTATAGGGTTAGTGATTCGATCTCTTTTGGGAATATTCAGTAAGGATTATCTATTATCTCTTGGATTAGTCGATTAAAAGAGTGGATTATGTATCAAACATGCTCTATGTGTTTACGGTGCATCTTAGGGCCAATCCACGAGCTGTAGGAGAGCCATAGTGGGACCATGGCAATCAGCCGAGGGGCGCTCCCTTTGTTTTTGCTTATGCAGTGTATTACACCAATATGAGCAGGGTCTCCCTTTGAGGAGTGTGCAAAGGGTTATCCGTTGGATTACAATCCATACAAATGCAAAGTTCTATATTAGAGGTTAGGGTAGAATATCCCTTAGACACTCCTAGGCCGTGAGGCTATGTGGGGTGGTTTGGGTGTATAGTAGAGGCTCAGCTAGTGCCATAGAGTTAGTGTAATGCCCATTTTTGGTCCCAATAAGCTGAGAGCACATTGTGCTTGGCTAGAAAGAGCTTGTAGAGACTTGCATTGGCTCTCACTTTGTATTTCAGATGATGCCATGGTAATGTAGATTATGAATTGCAAGATACCAGAAGATGCATGGAATATCTTGATGAGATATTATGGTACTACTACTAGTGCAAGGAAAATACAACTGAAACAGAAGTTCAATACCATGGATAGGAAAGGAGGCTCCACTCAAGAGTATGTAATAGAGATAAAAACTCTATATCAGTGAGATTTGAAATGCCCAACTTTAATTAGCTAGTCTCATTGTAGGTCAAGCTAGGTTTAGCTACTAGCTCAAGTAGCTCGAAAGGCAAAGATGTAGTATTTTATTCAAATTAGAGAGGCCTTGGTAGCCATGGTAGGGGGTCCTTTCATGGTCAAGGGACTCAATTAGAATATGAAAAATCAACAAGGACATAATGCTAGAGGCATCGAGGATACTCCCACCAAGCATAAGTACTGCCAAACTATGGGAAGTATGGACACATTGCTGAAGAATGTTGGAAGAAGCAAGCAAATCAAAGAAGTAGGCAGCAAGGTCACTGTTTCTCATCCAGTCATGTAGAGCATGAGAGTGGTGATTGGTTATTTTCTATGACTTATGTACGGAACAAGGCTACTCATCAAGAAAAGTTAGATGACATATGCTATAAAGATTTAGGAGCATCAAACCATATGACACCACATGGGGAGTGGTTTGATGAAATGAAAGCAAGAACAAGTAGTTATGTATGCACACGAGATGACACTCAACATGATACATCTCATATAGGAGTTGTTCCATTGGTTATGCTTGATGGTAAGAAGAAGAAATTGTATGATGTTTTGCTTGTTCTATCAATCATGAAAAGCTTATTATTTGTTGGCTAGATGGTTAAACAAAACTTGTAGGTACGGTTTAACAAAGGTGATTGTTTTATAGAGGAACATGGCAAAGGTTACAAGATGATTACAAAGGGAAAAACACATGGAAGAATGTTTACATTGAATGCAAATATTCCTAAGCTAAAAGCTACAATGTTTGCTCATGATGATGCAAGTGTGCAGAGACATAGATATCTGGCATAAACACTTGATTTGGGACATGTTCAAACACAAAGATAAAATTCTTGATAGCTTTATGGATTTAAACATCATGCAGATAAAGAGTTTAGTTGTTATGTCTCATGCCTATGATCTGATGGTGGTAGTGAATATGTGTCAAAGGAGTTTGTTGACAAGTACTTGATTAAGTATGGGATCCATTGTGCATGCCTATTGGTTGTTGATTGTCACTATTTGATAATATAAGTTTTCATGCAATATACTAATGTATTCTTGAGCTATTTATTAATCAATATAGAATTATTTTGTCTAGTTTGTCTCTTGAATGCCATTTGTAACTATCTATTGATACATAAGTTTTCATGCAATGTACTGATATGACCCCAAACTATTCATTAATCAAGATACATTACTTTGTCTACTTCATCTTTGAATAATTTCCCCTCTATTTTTTTCATAATTCTTTTCTAATCAATGCATTGTGAGTAGTATTCTTAATCACATTGCACCATGTGTCAATTATAGATATGATATTCTGTGGTATTTTAGTGAGAAGTTTATACTCGATTGTGATGTGTGGTATTTCCAGTAAGATTTTATACCTATTCTATTCAAGAATGTTCATGATTGTGAGCACCAAGGCTTACATTATTTTTTCCACTTTGTCTCTAAGTAATCGTCTCTTCAATTTCATTTGTAACTATCTATTGACATATAAGTTTTCATGCAATATATTGATGTGCCCTCAAAGTATTTAGTAATCAAAATACATTACTTTGTCTACTTCCTCTTGAAATAATTGGCTCTCTATTTTTTTGGAATTCTTTTCTAATCAATGGATTGTGGGTATTATGCTTAACCACATAGCACCCTATAGTGAGTATAGATATCAAATCATGTGGTATTTTGGTAAGATGCTTATACTCAATTGTGATGTGTGTTTCATTCTTGTGAGATCTTTATACTTATGCTATTCTAGTAAGATGGTTATATGTGTGGTATCGTGATAAGATGTTTATACCCAATTAGACCTTCATGTCTCAAAATGTCAAATGACATCCTGTACCTTTGATTGTTGTGTGACTTACTAACCTAGACTTTTAACAATTTATCGATTCTTGATGAAAGTTGTGGTGATATATTGGGTGTCTTTAATTAACACTTTTTTTAGGAACATTCATAAGGTGTGGCTAATTACATCACATGGTCTTGGATATAGATGGCATTTGATGTGGCTAGCATTTTCCTAGGTTCACATGGTGGCAATAAAGTCGATTAAAGGATCTATTAGTCATATTATGATGAGACATGTGAGGTTTCTTACCTATGTAGTGGACCTAGCATTTGAATACTACTTTATACAAGCATCCTAAGGCCATGTATTTGTATATCTTAACATGTCATAGCATGTAGTGGGAGATCATGCTCAATCGCCAAGACCCATGGACCGCTTATTGTTCAAGCATTCCATGCGAGTTCTAATGGCGATCTCTCACCTAGCTGATGCGCTTCCAATCCTGCGGGTGTAGTGAGCTTACCTTGATGCCCAAATGAGTGGACTCCTCCCTCAAGCACTTTGGTGAATCCACAATCCTAGATGCAAGCTCAAGCAACCTCAGGTCTCCTCCTACAAGCTCCATCCTCCATAGCCGCATGCGACAAAAGAAAAGAGAAGAGAAGAGAAGACAAGGAGAGAGGAGAAGATGGAGAGCTTCTCCTCCTGGGTGCCTCACCCTCACACACTCACTCCCTCACACTCACTTTTTGACACAAGTACACAAGCAAGAAGGGGAGAAGAGAAGAGAAGAAGAAGATGTCACTTTGGCCACACACAAAGAATGAGCTTCTCATTCACTTTTTGAGTCTATATACAAGCTCTGAATCCCTCGAGCACCCATCCCCATTTTTACATGTCTGGGTATCTTGCCAAGGTCCTCTTTCTTTATTCCCTTCTAGTTGCCTTATCCCTTCACATGTGCTCATCTAGATTTTACAATTTGCATAGAAGAGAGCCTGGTGCTCTTTTACAAAATTTTGGTGACGCCTTGGCATTTTAAAATGCGCCTTTACCTTCAATTTGACCTTTTGCACTTTTGGCCTTTCCTCTCTTATTCGTTTATTGGGTTGCCTTTTTTTGCATTATTCCATATTTTGAATTTTCTTTTTTCCATCTTGCATCGGGGTTAACATTACCCCTCTCCTAGTCAAGTGCTAGTCCCATAGCACTTACGGGTTTTTGTTGATGAAAGGGATTGATGATTTGAAGGGTAGTTGTGTGAGTTCATGATGGGGCCTTGTGGGAATTGATGGCAAAGCCTCCGATGTCGCTGGTTGGGAGCATTCAAATGTATCTACAAAGAGAAGAAAAGTGCTTTACATAGGGGATGTGTCCACCTTACTGTGCAGTGCATTGTGCTCGTGCCAGTGGAATTAGGAGCTGGGTCGAGAACCACATGGAGGCATGGTATTGTCCCACACTTCAGGACCCAGTGTGTGTGGGAGGAAGGTGCAATGGGTGTAGCTTAGGGAGACAGGTCTAACCATAAGCGAGGTTGACCTCCCTAGGTACGTTCTACCCTTGATGTTCCCTAAGCGTGAAGTGGAGAATCAAAATGGGCTAGGGGGTTAGGGATGGAGCTGGCCGACCAAAGCCACCAGACCCACCTAACTTGAGGACCCATAGGTGTAGTGACTGTGATAGTCATGAGTTTCTTGTTTTTTCTTGTGATTTGCTTCTCTGTTCTCTTGTTCTTGTCCTTTCCTTTTTCTCTTTTCTCTCTCTTTTTCCATCTTTCTTATTCTTTTTTCTCTCTTTTAAAAAAATTTATAAATTGTAACAAGGAGCTAATCTTTGTCATTGTGGTCATGAGAGGGAGAAGTGGGGGGTTTAAGGGACTTACTAAGAAATCTTTTCCCTTGCATATTGTTGAGAGTGGAAAAAGACTGACTGATTTTTGTTGTTTTTGAGGTCTGAATGATTGATTTTTAATGGATTTAGAGTGATATATGCTTGTTAATGGAAGTGTTTGAGAGTTTTGGATGATATTGATTATGTTTTGGAAGCTCATGATGACTTTATGTGGAGATATGAAGCTCTGTGATGCTCTGATAGGTTCTGTTGAGGTTCTGATTGGTTCTGTATACCTTCTGTATAGCTTCTATTTTGTTCGGATTTTCTTCTCTGTGAAGCATGGATTGATGATTGATGAAGATTGAAATATTTTGGAAGCTTATTGAATATTTTTTGATAGTTTGGAATGGTTTTAGTATGAGTTATGAGGATTGGATGTTCTCTGATGACCTTCTGTAACCCTCTTTAAACCTTTTGTAGAGCCTCTGTATCTGTTCAGTTCATGTTCTGTATCTGTTCTGTAGATCTTCTATAAGTGTTCTCTAGAATGCATGTGTGCCTTTGGGAAAGTTTTCTAACTTTTGGAAAGGATAAATCTAAGTTCAAAAGAGCTAAAACAAATGGAAGAAGCAGCTGCTGAAGACTAAAGAGAAGACTAAAGTGACAGTGACAGTAGTGAGCCATGAAGAGACATTGTAGTGGCTCTGGTGCCTCTTCGCATCAGACATAGCTCTTGGGAGGTGCATCCACGACCTAAGAGGGATTATTGAGAGTCATTATTGAGTACTGTAGTGAGGAGATGATGTACTATTGAGAGAGAGAGAGAGAGAGCCAGAGATAGTCAATTCTATCAAAACAGTGTATTTATATATGAGAGATTGAGAGAGAAAACTATGAAGACATTGAAGATGAATACTATGTGATTGATTTCCATTCAAAAATAGTGTATTCTTTTATGTTTCTTGTTCTATTGATGGATTCTATGAAGATGTTGAAGATTATGGTTGATTCTATTAAATTCGTGGGAGATATTTATTATGATGTTGCGTGAAGATTTGATGTTTTCTTTGTTTTAGTCATCAAAAGAATGAAATAAAATCTTGTTGATGTTACACGATATATTTTCTTGCAGTAGAATATCCTTTTCCTTGGTGTTTCTCTTGGGGCTCCATGTTTTTGGTGCGCAGCCGGGAAACCTTGCCATCAGCAAGCATCAGAATAGGCTAAATGAGGGAAATGGCATTGCCAAGAAGAGGAGAATTCAATGGATGTTTGCAAAGTTCCTTCTTTCACTGAAGAGTTGGAGATTCTCATTATCAAATCCACTTTCCACAAGAAGTTCATCCCACAATGGCGGAAACATATTACCATCATGATGCATGCTCTATGCGGTGGACTGTTTCCTCTTCCTGTTGAAGCAACATAGACGTGCATCTTGGTGGCAAATTGTTTGGGAACAAACTGGAGAGCAGAAGCAGAGTGAATGACTATCTATTAAAGATTTAGCATTCATTGAGAATTTTCCAAACATCATCAAGTGGGAGATTGTGAAGAAGCTTCAGGATTCAAGGTTTGTAGAGGTTCACGAAAACAAGAAGGAAAAGAGTTGGAATTTGTTCGTGGATGCTGAACAACAAGGTATATGGGATGCTTGGTGCACTGACAATCTTCTATTTGTCCAATTAGCAACCCATTGAAAGCTAGTAGACATAGTGTTTTTCACAACATACACTGTTGAAACCCTCAGAAGCTGGCATTATTATAATGGCACAACAACGATCCTAAGAAGAATGAGTTTTGATACTTTCAAAACGGAATATCTCCCCCTCTGTAGTGGTTTGAAAGCCGAATTTAGAGATGTTGAAAAGAAGGAAGTAGAGGAGATGTTGGCCAGAGAATCCCCCAGAGACTGAAGCCCTCTCTAATACTATCGTGTTGAGTACAGACCAACTGGTTGGAGCCAAGCCCCTCATGAATGATGCAATCAAGAGGCAAGCGTTAGAACGAGTCCAGAGGTACATGAGAAGGGAGAAGGCAAAAATCAAAGCTGAGAACGAGCTCGCAGCAAAAGCCTCCTTTGACACCCTAAAAGCACTCTTTACAGAAGTCCCCATGGCGACTCAAGGTTCCCTTCCTAGTCAGATTCGTCCTGGAAATATTGATGATAGGCCAGCAAATGTAGTCCCATTGCCAGTTTTTAAGGGAGAGTACAATGAAGACCCTGATCTTCATGTAGCAGAATTCATGGTAGCAACAAGTGTGGCTAACAATGCTAGAACCCCTGAGCATTGGTTAGCAATATTCCCCACCACTTTCAAGGGCGCGGCATTTTAGTGGTATGAGAGACAAGCAGCAAGAACTTTTGGCACATGGGACGAGGCCTTCCTCACTAAATTCAGGCATGAAGGTTTTGAAGAGCGGATGCGAGAGGAGTTCATGAACCTAAGTCAGTCCTTTGGAGAAAGAGTAGAAGCTTATATCTCATGAATGGAATCCATCTTGAAGAGATGGACTAACCATCATTTGGATGAAGGTATCCAGAAAGGAGTGTTTCTCAGAGGCCTACAACCAAAAGTTTGCAAGTTCATGGAATTGAGAAGACCAGTAAATCTGCAAGCTGCAGTGAAATGTGCAAGATTGTACGATGAAGTTGAAGCAAGGTTGTCAATGACTCCAGAAAGAGGAGTCTTACCTTCTCCCATGCGAGGAATGGTATACCCACCAAATGCAGTCCCAGGGACAGTTTCCTACCCCTATTCTCAGATGCAAACAGTGCAGTAATATAATGCACCTAATCCACTGTGGTCACCACAAATGACAATGCCTTAAATGATGGTTCAACCACAACAACAGTGGCCTCAAACAGTTCCTCCAATGGCGACTCAACAACAGTGGAACCCTACCAATTGAAATCAACAATCCCAAGTCTCAGCAGGAGCTCTGAATCAGAACTAGAATAGAGGACCTTTTGGATTGGCCCAACTAGTGTATGCAGTAATTACAGAAGCTTCCCAAAATGCTACTACAAGCAGCACTTTAGGAGGTGAAAATCTAAAGGACTACTTATCCAACTCAGTTGCAAGTATCAAGAAAGAGCTTATGGATGTGATTACAAAGCAGCTACAGACGCTGAAGGTGAATACCGCCAATATATCCACTCTTGCGGGAGCGGGAAGAGATGTGATGCACTCTAATACATGGTGCAGAAAGTGTCATCAAGCGGGACATTTAGCCACTGAATGTACCCGAAAACCAGCCATTCCTGGAGCCTTCTGTTCCTATTGTTTGTGGAAGAACCATACAGAGGATATTTGCTCTCTCAGAGAGATGCACGAACGAAGACAGAAGGATGAAAATGCAAGATTCAACTTGCTAGAATCCAAAATGATAACATAAGATATTGGACCAAAGCCTAGGAAGTTTGGTCCTAATTTCGGTCCAAGGAGGTTTCCCTCTCAAAGTTACAGAGGATGACAGTCTGGCGGTGGTCAGAGATCAGAGGTGGAATGTTATAGATGTGGAGAAAAGGGTCATATCTCCCCGAATTGTCCAAACCCTAGACGATCTATGGATTATAATCCCTTATGCAGTCGATGCAAAGGAGAAAGCCACACTGCAAAGGATTGTCCAAGTCCAACCCCTGTCAAGGCCAATGCCACTGATAGCCAACAGAAGGCACAAGAGCCTGCCTCCAATTTGGTAGAGTTGGAAGTTGCCGCTGTCACGCACACCAAGAAGAAGGAACCAGTTGTTCAGAATGAAAATAATTTTCCTACCAAGACTGTGATGTTCAACCTGTCAAAACAGAGGGACAAAGAAGTACAGGATAGAACAATGCAGTATAGAGCAGTGCAGTGCCACAGAGAGTTACAGAGACAGTCCTAAAAACAAGAACAGAGGTCTAGGAGATAGACGATACAGAAGCACCTCCAGAAACAGAGGAAGTGCCGATGCTACCATTGTTAGAAGAAAAAGAAAAGATGAAAATGGATGTAGCCCCATTTCCCAGCAGGCTGGAGAAGCCTGTGGATCCTATCAAAGATTATGATTTGGTAAAAGACCTAGATACTTTTAAACCTAACTTAACATTCTGACAGTTGCTGATGCGGTCTCCTAGCCATCGAAAGAAATTCAAAAGCATCTTGACAAGAAGACATGGACTAAGGATTGTTCCTTCAACAATGCCCAAGACCAATAAGGCCCCGGAGCCTATAAAGGAAGTAGATGTGGCTAATGCCTTCCTAGATCCTGGAACCCAAGAGATTAGTGTATGGATTGAAGGATACTTTATTTCAGATGCATTGATTGATGGAGGCTCATCAGTAAATATAATGACGAATGTGACAATGGACTTAGGGTTGCAAGGAATTCAACCTACACAGTGGCTTATGAGATTGGAAAACCAAAGTAGAATTAAACTATTGGGCATCCTCCCATACATAAAAAAAATCCTTGCAGGAAGAGACTACTGGCTAACATATTTGGTGGTCAAACCAAATTCTTATGAGACCTCATACCCTTTGCTGTTGGCAAGACCTTGGCTTGGTTCAAAGGAACCCTAACCCTAGGCAGAGGACCCAACAAAGTGGTGTTGAAGTTGTATGGATCACAAAAAGGAAATGGATCCACATCCATCGAAGTCATAACTGACTCCTCCAACGAGATAACGGATGGTACATCAGGAGACGAAGAGGCTGTTAAGCAGATCTTTCCCAAGAAAATAGAGGCACAGTCCCTAACAGTGGTGGGCACTGTAAGCCAACTACCAAGGGAAGCAAAGTCTTGTCCATGGGAGAATACCTCCTGCCTCAACTTGAATTGACTTCTGAAATCACCTCTGATAGTGAAATAGAATCATGGATGTACTGTTCTCCCTGTTACATGGCAGTCGCAGAGACAGTAATAGAGATAAAACAGAGACAAAACAGACACAGAGCAGAGATAGAGCCAGAGACAGTCATAGAAGTAGTAATAGAGATAGTCACAGAGCCGAAGACAGAGGCAGGAGCAGCATGGTTTATTAAAACCACAAAAGGTGAATACCATAGTCACTTTCCACCTTTCTCCACCTATCAATACCAGACCTATTGTAAGCCCATAAAAGGCACTCATTCCCACACTCATTTCATCATACCTCTCAACCCGACCTTGTTCTTTTCTTGTCTGATTCAACAATGGTGGCGAGGTTGGTCCTGACACATGGTATTGCCACCATTCTCTTTCTTAATGAAAAAAAAAAGAAAAAGAAATAAAAGAGAAAGAAAGAAAAGAAAAACAACACACAACTGTTATGGGAGAAAATGAAGAAATTCCCTATCATAACAGGCCTCGTTCCTGGAAACACCCTTGGGCAGGAAGCTGACTGTGGAAAAGGTGGTAACACCCTGTAGTTCAGGATAGCTGATTCATCAGAAGTACCTTTCCAGCAAGTAATTTGAAGCCACCTCCCTTGGCGCGCTGTCTCTGCAATATCAGTCAGTCTGTCCTTCTTAACAGTTGACTTTTCTTACAAATCATTGAAGTATGAGATTTGCAGGCTACCTCCCTGGGTACGCCTCATCTTCAAGATCCTGATGACAACAATAGCCAACCTGATCTTCATCACCAACCCCTTGAGTAATGCGAGCTTTCATCCTAACAGGATGGGGACGTGAGTATGGGCTGCCCTCTATATCTATCAGTGAGTGTGAGACAGAGGGTGGGTTGAGTGACCAGTCTTTCCCTTCAAATCAAATGAGAGGTGAGATGTGTGAACAGAGTGTTGCATGCACGGGATGGGCCTCTCAATGCACAACGCACGATTTTTTCTTGTGCATTGCACCATAAGGCTCCCTGGCTTTCCTTCTTGCACTATATGCCGGCACAGGGCATGATGCATAGTTGCATCATCAATTGCGCACAAGGCATACAACCTCTGCACAAGTGACGGTGAGGATTACATCAGTGGGTTTCAAGAATGGGCTGCCCTCTGTATCTTTCAACAGAGCGTGAGACAGAGGGTGGGCTGAGTGTGACTGGTGTTTCTTCAATCAATTATCGAGAGGTGAGGATTGAGGGACGTTACGACCATTGGAGTCAGGTACGTTTCTGTTTCCCTATGCACCCACGGGCTGGGTCTCTGCCATCAACATAGGACACATCACTCTGTTCTGTACACTGCACTGCAAGGCTCCCTGGCCTTCCTGCTTACACTTATGCCAGACGGGATTGGACGCACTAATGCACCATCAACTGTACACCCTAGCATACTCCCTTTGCACCATTCCCTTGTTGATTCCTAAACCGGGTGTGAGATCTAGGTTTCCATCATTATTTCCTCGAGTGATGTTAGTAATGGGGCGAGTGACTGTTCTTTCATTCCATTTGAGTGATCGTGATTTGAGTGCAATATCCATCGTCATCGACGAATTTCTTGCGATTCCTTCAACGAGCTATCTTCCTGGTTGCTGCCCCATGGTCCCTACCACGAAGGACGTGTGATGTGAAGACATCTGGGTACTTCCTACAGCCGACAATGATACGAGACGCAACCTCGATAGTCAACATTACTCCTCGTCAATATGGGCCAAGTTTTTCTAACCCTACACCTTCTTTTTCTCAGTGACGGTTATGCCTTACGTGTGGGGACATTTGTGATTGGTCTGATGTGTGGTATTAGGTCCTTGATGTTCGGTTTACCCTTCCTGCTAAGGTTTTAAGTGTGGGGACGCGTCCCTGCGCGTCTATGTTGCATACCCCCATGCATATACCCTGCTATGATCATGCATCTATGCCATGACTTCCTTTTACCTTGAGGGGGTCTCTTCCCCACTCTTTCGTTCTATTTCACTCTGTCCTCGGAGATGTATCTTGACCGTTTGCCTCTATTCTTTGTTTTGTGATTTTTCCATACGAACCCACCCTACGTTCACTGAGAATCACATCCAACCTTACAGCCATGTTTGTCCCTTTGAACTGCCCATTTTTCCTTTTTACAAACCCCTACTCCGACAAACGGTTCTAAAGTTATTAATTTTTGAAGCAATTCTTGTAAATTGGACGCTTTTCCATGTGAATGTATCTTTATTGCTTCGAAACCCTGATCTAATGTGCCAACCCTATCCTACCCATTTTCCCTGATATTTTTCCTTTTTACCTCCTATCATTCTGATGCACGGTTCATCCGCTATTAAATTTTGCGGGTTTTCGGGCCAATTTTTCACATTTTTCCATGTGAACATGCCCTATTTTCATTGGAATTCTTGTTTAATTTGACACTCATATCCCGCCAGCCTTTCCCCCACTTTTTTCTTTTTCCTTCCCCCTATTATTGAACTCTCAGTGTGACAGCTTGTGTTCAACAGTTATATGCTTCTTTCTATGAAGAATTGATGCAATCCAAAGACCAGTTACATAAGGCAACCTCAGAGTTAGCCTCTGCTAAAGACACTCTTGCCGATCTGTTTAAGCAGATGGAGCAGCAAACCCAAATGATTGAGATCCAGAGAGAAGAAATATATTCTTTGAAGATTCAGTTAGCAGAAGCCCAGTCAGAGGTCACTAGAGTTTCGGAAGAGAAAGAGAAAATGTCCAAAGAAGCTCAACAGTTTCAGACTCTTTTAGATACAAAACTGTCAGCTTTGCAGGCTGCTCATAATACATTAGAATCACAAGCTTCCTAGATTAAGTAGTTGCAGGACCAACTGACGCAGTCACGGTCCATTCCTCCAATCCCCAATGTCCCTATGATTCCTTCTATATCTCAGCAAGACTTGGCAGTTCTCCAGAGACAGGCCACATTATGTCCATTATTTCAAGATAAAGTGGAAAGATTGTAGTCAAGGATGGATTTGTTATGGTCTACATTTGAGCACTTTTAGGAGTATGTTCCTCCGGACCATTCCTTCTTTGTCCACTATCAGTTGCAGAAGTTAGTCTTCTATATGAAGCTTTCAACGATGGATCTCCCTCTTCCAGAGGTTGGTTGGAGTGGGGCTTGGTCTTATGATTTGCTGATAGAAGTTGTTCGTATGGTCTTTGAAGATTCTGTGATGACGGATACCATGTTGCTGTCTTACATGTATCTATGAGGTGATGATAGTTGGAGTGGGGCTTGGTCTTCTGATTTGCTGACAGAAGTTGTCCATATGGTCTTTGAAAATTATGTGATGACCGATACCATGTTGCTGTCTTACATGTATCTACGAGGTGATCTATTGATTTCAGATGATGTAGATCTGGCTTGGTATGTGGGGGATGTGGTTTTGCAAGATGTCTTATATCTCAACTATTTGGAGTTGAGGATAGATGACATGTTCAAGTGTTACTCTTCTAAAGTGGCTACTTGCCCTAACACTTCATGGAATTCAATGATTGATTTTGTGGTCATGGACCAATGTTAGAATACAACTTCTACTTATATGCGGAGCACTAACCAACTCTAGGTGGATCTCCTAGCTTATCTTTCCAAGAACCATCCATTTGAATAATCCTTCTTTGATGCCTACCAGAGACGATCTAACAAATGGCCCATTGCTATGATACTTATCTTTCCCTTTATCAGTCCAACTCAGCAGCTATCTTACCTCTCCTTTTCCAACCTCAGGGTTTTCCTCAAATTCCTATATTTACCTATTGTTCTTTCATTGAAGATTGAGTATTTTCTCTTTCTCCACCATGCCCTTCTCCATCTATCCATATGCCTTCTACTTTTCCTGCTTATTAATTGACACCTTTCCTAACTGATTCACTTAAATTTTCAGTCACTCCTTCTTTAGCTTATTCCTCCTTTCATGATTTTTCCTACCCATCTCTTCATCCTCTTTTACTTATTCCACTTCCATCTCCTGCCACTTCTATTTCTCAACCCCCTTAGTTGGTTAGTGGGTACGAAGGATTTGATGAGAAGATTCCGAGAAGAAGAGGATGGAGCTCGACTGATTCTCTCACGAGACCACAAATTAATTGGCCATTAATTCCAAGGGACTAGACAACTGCTAGTCAAGCATACCAGAATTACCTCCATTTTTCTCACCAATATTCACAATCTCTAGATCCTTCAGTGAGATTGACAGCTCATTTTGCTTGGTATCTAGTATATATGCATAGGCATTCCCATAATGATCAAAAGGCTATTCCAAAGCTTTGTATGAATGTCAATGTGAACATTGATTCCCAATAGTTGGATGTCCTATATTTTCATGCCCTATGTCTACCTAGCAGATACCTTGTTTTGCTAGAAATGATGTGCTGCCTTCAGTTCTTTCAAAATCCTCCCAAGACATTTGTGGACGAATCCTTCTCCATGGATTGTTTTCGTAATCACCAAGCCTTCAAAAGGATCACCTTCATTGATGCCTTTGCAATGTATTTTGGATGATTCTTAATGATATATATATCTCTTTTTGGAGGTGTCATTCAGATGGTGTTTGTGTGTGTATTGTAATAATTTGTATGTAATGAGTTCGTGCTGATTGAATAATTTGTTCGAGAGCTCTTTTCAACTATTGATAGTGGATGGAAAGCCTATGATGGAAAGCTAAAGAACCTATTATACCCTTTACAAAATTTTTATTACTTTTTATTGATGATCAAATGTGTTAATGAATAACGAAGTTTTCCTTTGGAAGTATTCTTTTCTAGAGATATAGGTGATAAGTTGGGGTCGTGGTTTGGCAAGATTATTGAAGATAATGAAGAAGATTAAATTGAGCTCTTTAGTGAACTTATATTCTTATTTTCCTTAGGTCGCGAGGACATTTCCTTTCTAAGTGTGGGGATATATTGAGAGTGGAAAAAGACAGACTGGTTTTTATTATTTTTGAGGTCTGAATGATTGATTTTTAATGGATTTAGAGTGATGTATGCTTGTTAATGGAAGTGTTTGAGAGTATTTTGGATGATATTGATTATGTTTTGGAAGCTCATGATGATTTTTAGTGGAGATATGAAGCTCTGTGATGTTCTAATAGGTTTTGTTGAGGTTCTGATTGGTTCTGTATACCTTCTGTATAGCTTCTGTTTTGTTTGGATTTTCTTCTCTGTGAAGCATGGATTGATGATTGATGAAGATTGAAATCTTTTGGAAGCTTATTGAATATTTTTTGATAGTTTGGAATGGTTTTAGTATGAGTTATGAGGATTTGATGTTCTCTGATGACCTTCTGTAACCCTTTGTAAACCTTCCGTAGAGCCTTTGTATCTGTTCAGTTCCTGTTCTGTAGATCTTCTGTAAGTGTTCTCTAGAATGTATGTGTGTCTTTGGGAAAGTTTTCTAACTTTTGGAAAGGATGAATCTAAGTTCAAAAGAGCTAAATTAAATGGAAGAAGCAGCTGATGAAGACTGAAGATAGACTGAAGTGACAGTGACAGTAGTAAGCCATGAAGAGACACTGTAGTGGCTCTGGTGCCTCTTCGCATCAGAAATACCTCTTGGGAGGTGCATCCACAAACTAAGAGGGATTATTGAGAGTCATTACTGAGTATTGTAGTGAGGAGATGATGTACTATTGAGAGAGAGAGAGAGAGAGAGAGAGAGAGAGAGAGAGAGAGAGAGAGAGAGAGAGAGAGTCAATTCTATCAAAATAGTGTATTTGTATATGAGAGATTGAGAGAGAAAACTATGAAGACATTGAAGATGAATACTATGTGATTGATTTCCATTCAAAAATTGTGTATTCTTTTATGTTCCTTATTCTATTGATGGATTCTGTGAAGATGTTGAAGATTATGGTTGATTCTATTAAATTTGTGGTAGATATCTATTATGATGCTGCGTGAAGATTTTATGTTTTCTCTGTTTTGGTCATGAAAATAATGAAATAAAAGCTTGTTGATGTTACAAGATAGATTTTCTTGCAGTAGAATCCCCTTTTCCTTGGTATTCCTCTTGGGGCTCCACATACATCATTTTAGGCTCATTCAAACATTGAGGGGAGTTGTGGACAAAACCGGTTGGTTGCAACTAGCAAAACAGTTGTCGCTCATGTCGTCTAAGAGGGCTATGCAAAAAATGGTAAGAGGACAGCACACATCATTAGCATAGCCATTGCATAACTATATATGCCAGCATTGAGATTAAAAAATAGTGGCGGGAGGGGGTATTCTTGTGGAATAGGGTCTTGCCTTAATAATACTCTAAGGAGCCTAAGGTAATTACAAGTTTTGAGGAAAGTGGGGTTCGAGGGAAAGAGTTGAATTTATTGAGGAAATGGTCAATAGAGGCATACAATTCATGCTCACGAAAGGTGAGTGCTTCCTTAGGATTAGTGGTGTTGACATTATAGATTTTTGGAAAGTCATATCGGACATGGACAGTTGGATTGAAGTCCACTCCTACCCTTCTAGGGTATGGCATGTAAGTGGGGTTATTTCTCTTGAAGGGTAGGGTGTTGCAAAACAATATCCAAGAGTCCATATTGCCATCCCAGATTTTCCTTCTCCACCTTGGCTGGCACTCATAACCCTTTACCGTTCCGGGCACCTCCATGATCTTGTTCTCCCAGTAGTCAAGAGCCTCTATTCCTAAGAAGGTAAGATTCTTCTCTGTTTCAACAATCCACATGTCTTCCAACCTTCTTCCTACATTAATCACCTCTTCCACCACCTTGGTTGATAGAACTCTGCTCAATGTAGTGGGGAAAAATTAAAGGAGAAGGGTTCATGACCGTTCTCCTTCTGCTCCCATACTATGAGTTTTGCATTCCAATCTATTGGGAAACAATCTTCTCTTGAAGGGGGATGGGTGCTTTTGGGGCCACTACTAGTTGAGCTCTTAGCTCCTCCGTGCCTAGTCCAATATGTTCATTATTCTCCTTTTGATATTTTCTTTCCTTTTTGTAGTGTTGTCTACCTCCTTCTATACTTCGTCGTGGAGAGAGAGGGTGTGGGACTAACTCCTCATCTTGCTACACCATTTCAAAGGTTGATCCTGCTTCTTCAATTAGCCTTTGCATCTCCTCTCCCCTATGCTCTTGTGGCTCTCCTTCCTTGGGCCCTAGAGAGTGAGAGTGGAGTTTTGAGCCCAGGATGTGCCTAAAATTTGCCAAAAAATCTGGGATTTAGGGGAAAAATATTCAACATCGAAGGTGGCGGCTCCAGCTAGGACAATTTTAAGCACCAAGTGAAAGATGACTTTTAAAAGGCACCCGAGCCACAATAGTGGATTTTTGATAATTTTACAGACTTCCGTGTGGGTTGTCAGGAGATGCTAGTCAATGCGGGATGTCAAGCCGGACGCCCAGGATTTTTCAGAGCTCGAATCGGATGCCGGACGAGGAAGGAGCCAACAAATGGTCAAGATGCAAAGAGGTGGATACTTGAGAGGTCAAAATTGGGCATGCCTTTTGAAGTTTGGACATTTTATGCCAAATGAAACTTCTCATGAAATCGTGGAGAGAGAGAGGATGAAGGAAGCGTGGACAGTTTGCGCTCGAAAAATGCGCCAAGATGTTGATGATGATGATTTGCTGCCTGCAAAAAACCTACCTAATTGATGTTATCCCTGATCTTCTCCCTCTTGATATATCTCATCACCTGTCTTTGCCCGTGAAATGACTGTGGGAATGAAAAAATCTAATTCTAGTCTTTCTCTCTTCTCCCTCTCTCTCCCCTAAGGGGTTGTTCTTGTGTGCAAGAGGAAAATGAAGAATGGTGAAGGAAAGCTTGTCCGGTTGAGACCAGATTGCTTCCGAATCGATATAGACATGAAGATTGCTGATTGTGAAGATGCTGGACATTGAATGTGGGCTGACCCGCAGTCCCGCACCAAAACTGAGATCCCGAAACACGAAGCCTAAGCGGTAATTCAAATTTTTATGAAGAAAAAATGAGTTTTTATGCTATTTGATTGATGAAACATTGTTTCCATGGGATGAATATTCATTATGATGTTTTTTTCTATGAGTTTCAATAGCTTATAATCTGAAAATCAGAGAATCATAAGTGATATGGTTGAAATTAATGTTATAAAACCCGAAAAACATGCGTTTAAGGGGTAAAAATGGGGTTTTTGCAAAATAAATGAAAAATATGAGACATAACACCTACAAAAATCTAAAATTTTACTGTCAATGAACCTAAGGGCCACAGTCCACAATCAATCTTAATTTTTTGTCATTTTTTATTGAAGAAAATAGAGGGAAAATACTAGAAAATGGTGAAAAATGGGTTTTAAATGGGAAAAATTTAGGAAACGGTAAAAGAAAAATTCCAAAAAAAAATATGTGTGTTTGTGCAATGTATAATGAAGGTAAAGCACGAGGTTGGCCTTGGTTTACCCTTGTTTCTATGTTTTCGTTCATGTTTATCGCTTTCTATATAAGGAAAAACACATAAAATGGCATTTTCACCTATCAACAAATGCAAAACATTAAACGGTAGGGTGAGAGGGGAGGTTGAGCGTCAAAATATAAACTAAAATATAGTTTATGTGTTGCATCATGCCTATAGGATGTTGTTTTAAAATAAAGAGGAAGGCAGCATGAGTGTAAGGCTCAGTGTCTTTTCTCATTACATAAACGCTAGCATGGAAATCATAAAAGGATTGGTTTCACATGATGCACAATGCTGATTTTCTTCTGTTTGTGCACTAAACCGTTCACATTATACACTATGCATAGTTCATGGTATCAATGGAAAAGCTCCTGGACTGCATAGCAATTGTTTTCTTAGGAATTTGACCCACGATTGAGAGCGTAAGGTTATCCCTTGCCGTAGGATAGAGGGTCGGTTTCCTAAGGGACTGTTAAGTAAGAACACATGGTATATCTCCTGGATTCAAAATGAAGAATGGAGTTTGTTCATTTGTGTTATATGTTGAGCAGCGCATCAAGGGGCTAATCCCTGAGATGTAGGAGAGCTGCAGTGGGGCCACGGTGTCTCTACCGAGCGGTTGCCTCCATGTATGTGATCGTGGTATTTATTGCCAATGTGTATGGGTTCTCCCTCTGAGGAGTTTATAGAAAGGGAAACGTTGGACTATAAAACTACAAAACAATAAACGCATAGATTAGGCTTTAGGGCAGTTTGTCCTTTAGCAGTAGATAGACGCTCCTGGCCCGCAAGGCCGTGAGGGTGTGTTTGCCTGTTATGAGTATGAGGTCCGGCTAGTGGCATAGCTAGTGCCGGCCCATTTCAGCTCCCATCAGTGGTGCATCTGCCTGGAGCTGCCAATAAGTGGTGGTTCTCAAATCTAGGGTTTTTAGGGACCAAAAGAAAGTTGGTTTATGTCCTTTGACAAGGACCCTCAAGCCGAAATACAAAAAGCAGAATGTGCTTAGAGGGCTAGACGGCGGTTGGAGATTGTAAGTCGTTATTCTCCTCAAAGGAGTAGCCCGATATGCATAAGAGGTAGTGGTCTTAGTAACCCAACTGCTGCACATAGTCCTTTAGGTGCAGGAGGAAGCACAAGTTCTTTCTCTCTTCCACCAAGTCAACCCACTTCAAGTGGGGGGGTGATCCCGTCAGTTCAAACTCCTATTGTCAATCCGATTGTCACCATGGCACAACCCATTGCAATTCCTGCAGGGACGCCGGATTTGCCAGCTTTAGGAGTTTCTCTGCCCATTTTTAATGGGTTAGCTGAAGAAGATGTGGAGTTTCACATTTGTGAATTCCAAAGACTAATGTTTAATTATCGCATCCAAGATAAGGGACATCTTATGATGTTAAAAGGAAGGGCTATGGTATGGTATCATAGCATAGAGTCTGGAACCATAACCACAATCGATCAATTTTATGCAGCTTTCCGAGGGGAGTATGCCCCTGAAAGAGGTGGCCAATACTGGTTGCGTGTGTTGAATGTAACGCGCCAAGACCCCCATGAGAATGTGAAAGCCTATGCCAAGAAGCTTAAGGAAGTGTTCCGTAAGTTACAAACTTACATTCCTATTCCACCGGCTGCCCAATTGCAATACTTCTTGCATGGATTGGATTTCAATATTCAGGTTCAATTGAGCAGTGTGGCTTTGGCTGATATAGACACCGCCATTGCGCGAGCAGAAGGAGTGGAAGCACAATTACAAACGGCCTACTCCTCGAGAATAAATCTTAATGTGGGTCTAGTATTTGGAGGCAATTTACCATTGATGAATGGAAGTCAAGGGATGCCTATGACTAACCCTAATGGGAGAGGAAGCATGGTTCAAAATGTACCTTTGCTGCCAGCTCCTCCCAGTGTGACTATGCCTATGGCTAGTCAATTGGCTCCACCAAATGTTGGAGGCCAAGTTTCGAACCCTAATATTGTTCTTGTGGGTCAACAACCAATGCCCAATCAAATTGTTAGACCAATGGAATGACGGATAGATGATCAAGGATATGAGTTGAGTGCATCTAATGTCCTTGGCGAAGTTAATGATATGATGAAGCACTACATTGACATGATTTTTGAACAATATCGGCAAATATTTGTTGACGTCAATTTCCTGAAGAAGCAATAGAATCTGATAGGAAGTCAACGTCTTGAAGAGGGTGGACCCTCAAGATTTAGCTGTAAGTGGTGTGGAGGACAACATTTCCCTAGAAACTGTCCAAATGTTAAATGTGATATTTGTGGGAAGTCGGGCCACTTAGCCGCTACCTGTTGGAGTAAGATTAGTTCTCTCCAACAAGGGAGTAAACAGCCAGGTCCAGTTAATCATAGAGCGCAAGGTAATAACCTGCAGCAAAATGATGGACCAAGACAAATATTGCAAAGGGGAAAGACCACTATAAAAGAGTTGCCACAAGGCAATGGAGTCAACCTTATCGAGGGTGTACGAGTCAATGACGCTGAAACCTCTAACCTATGAGCCGTGATAAGAGGCCAAAAGGCTAAAGAGGGTGACAAAGATAGTGCAAAATCGATCAAGGGAAACCCTAAGCAAGGGGATAAGGGGACACAAGTCTTAAATCCTAGCGTGGAAGGTGGACCTCTAAGGCCTATTGACAAAAAAATCGATCCTAAGAAGGATGAGGAAGTGCCAAGAAAGAAGGCAAGAGCTAAAAAAGAAGCACCAAAGCCGGTCCCCAGACCAAAAGAAAGGATGGTTTGGTGAGAAAAGAGAGCTTTAGCTACCTATCATGATTTTGATTTAGCATGTTCTCTTTGCGAAGTTAAACCAGATGCAAACCTCTTACAGTTGATTAAATTATCTCCAGGAGTATGCAAGGAATTCAAGAAGATCTTGCGTATTGGGTATATTGTAGAACCTTTGGGCATAGCACGAGTAGGGGAAGATTGGTTTGATCATGCTGAAAAGAATTGCCCTAGGGTTCGAGCATTCGTGGATGGAATATTAGTAGAACATGCTACTGTAGACACTGGGTCCTCCGTCAATATCATGAGTTCAGAGTTGATGGAGAGGTTGGGTCTAGGCATCCAAAAAGATAGCTCCACCCTTCTTAGAATGGATGATGATAGTCTAAGGCAACCAGAAGGTTGCGTTACTAAAGTTTATGTTATAGTTGCAAGTGTAGAATGCTTCTTGGACTTTAGGGTGATAAGATTTTCAAGACGTCCTAGCTATCGAGTTTTGCTAGGTAGGCCTTGGATCTTACGAACAGATTGTCAAGTCGATATACCCGCCGGTCGAGTGGTTCTAGGTAGAGGTGCTAATCGAGTAATAGTCAATGCTTACCCTGAGTCTCCTCAGAGTGAGAGAGCTCCTTTGTCCTCTACTGAATTAGAAACAATAGATGATCCATCTGGTAGTGAGACATCTTCCAGTGATGAATCTAAAGAAGGGTCCACTACAAAGTGTTAGAAATCAAGCTCACTGTTAGTGTGTCTTCATCTATGACCGACATCTATGATAGCTAGTGTGTACAGCTGTCTACATGTGACTACATTAAATAAGTCGGATTAGTAGTCAGACTAGAGTTAGTCAGTCTAGTCTACATTTACACTAGGTCACTTTATCTTGTAGTGTGTGTGTGCTTTTCAGTTTAGTGTGTGGAAATGAAGGAATGAGCTTGAGAGCCTGAAGGCTCATGGATATGGAGTCTTTCCCTTTCTCTCTCTCTACTCTTTGAACATGGTATCAGAGCTTCATCCATGAGGCTGTGGGAGAATGGGCATGACAACTTGCAGTGCAAAGGAGATGGAAGTAAGGAATGAGGAAGAAGCTGGACACTTGCAAATGAAGCCATAGTCAAAGGAAGGAATCAGCGTGGACTGTCTTCTGAAAATCGTGGACTGCCCTCCTGAAAATCAGCAACCTGTGTCTGAAAATCGTGGACTGCATCTTGAAAAATAGCAACCTGTATCTGAAAATCTGCGCCTGCTGATCTAAATGGACAGCAACCTGTATCTGAAAATCTGCGCCTGCTGATCTGAGTTGACAGCAACCTGTCAATCTTCAGTGGGGCACCTGGACAAGGTTCATAGAGCATGTATGCTCACTATTGAAGGTATTTGAAGTGTGCAAGGAGTAAATGCTTGTGTGGGAGCTCTGTTATGAGCTCGAGTGACAGACATAGACCTGTAATCATTTCTGAACTGCTGTAAATATGAATGGACAGCATGCATTCAGTCATTACTGACACACAGGAGCCTTGTACTACACTCAAAAAGCATCTTTGGAGCACAAGAATGTGTCAAAGCATGTATACATTGGATCAAATGTCTTGGAGCTAAGATCTCTTGCTCAGAATACTCAGATCTGAAAATCAATGACAGGCTGAAAACTATCATACACAGTCAATGACAGAATACTCAGATCTGAAAATCAATGACAGGCTGAAAACTGTCATACACAGTCAATGACAAGTACTGTGCATTACTGAAGCAATACAAGTTATCTTGGGGGTTCCATCATCTATGTGAAATGGCCTATACATGCTGAATGCATGGAGAATTGAAGCAAGCAATGAGCATCATTGAAAACTGAATTTTGAAGCTGAAATAAATGTAGTTACACTGTCCTGGTTAATTACAAACATCTCATGAGGTTTATGCCATTGGTCAATGAAGACAGGTTGTCTATGCCTACTCAGATGCTCGTGTATTGAACGTGCCACTACAAAGTAAATGTATGACATGGTCAAAAGACATTTTGGAGCTGCTTGGAGCTTGGTATGCTGAATTCTGGTTGACTGCAACCTGAAACTGAATTTGACACACTCAATTTTGGACTTGAAATTGCTGTTGGTTACTCACAGTTTACAGTTTTCAGACTGCATGTATGTACCCTGGCAGTGAGGTTACATAAGCTTAAGCTGAAGCAAACACATAGCTTATGTATTGACAGTTATATCTACAGTTGAGACCACTTGTTTGAGGGTTGTTTTGGGGTGTCAGTGGGCTGAAATGCCCTGGTTTTTTACTGCAATTTAGTGTAGAAAATTGTCATAAACTGTTACGGACTGAACTTAGTCAGTCATACTTATTGGACTGCAGAGAGTTAGACACTTGATAGACAGTCTATTGCATCATGGCTAATGCACATGGGACTGACAATATCACTCAGATAGTTGGAGAGAAGTTGGATAATAAGAACTTTACATTATGGAAATTCAGAATGAAAAACTTTCTGGTTGGCAGAGGTTATTGGGATTTATGTACAGGAGATGAAGTTGCTCCTGAGTTGCTTGCACACAATCCAACAAATGAACAGAAAAGAGCCTATAGGCTATGGAGTGAAAGAGCATGCAAGGTGCTGCATTGGTTTTCCTTATGTATATCTAATGCTATGGTAATTCAAATCACTGGATGTGAGACTCCGAAGGATGCTTGGGACATACTGATGAAAAATTATGGAACCATGACACATGCAAGAAAGATCCAGTTGAAATAGCAGTTCAACAACATGTCTAGGAATGGCAAGAGCATCCAGACGTATACCATGGAGATTAAGACCATAGCTGATCAACTTGCTACTATTAGCTCAAGTGTATCAGAAGATGATATGATTGCTGTTGCTTTGAATGGCTTAGGCAAAGAGTACAAAGCTTTTGACACTTCCATTTCTGTCAGAGAAGAGCCCCCTAGCTGGGAAGAGCTAGTTGCTTTGTTGCTGCATGAGGAAGTCAAACTTGGTTTGAATACAAGTTCTAGTGCATCTCAGAGTAGAGATACTGTGTTGTACTCTAGCCAGTGTGGCAGAGGATCTAGAGGTCGTGATTCGTTTCGAGGTCGTGGTGACACTTGTAATACTTATGGACAACAGCAGCAGCGGCAGAGTAATTGGCATGGTGCCAATATATAGGGCCAGCGAGGAGCTGGTGGTTTTAGAGGTAGGGGGAGATCACCTCGAGGAAGAGGAGGTGGATCTGGATCTTGGCAGTCTACTGATCAGTCCAACAAGGACAAGGACTGTCATTATTGTGGTAAGTATGGGCACATAGCGAAGGAATGTTACAAAAAGCAGAATGACATGAAGACAAAAGGGAAACAACATGGGCATTATGCATCCTCTAGTGGTGGTCAAGATGATCAGGTTGATAGACTCTTTGCCATGCAGCATGTGTCCAAGACTGCATCAAGGCAGAACAGAGATGACAGGTGGTACATTGACTTTGGTGCATCAAACCACATGACCCCGCATGGAGAGTGGTTTGATGAGATGGTTGCAAGTACACATGGTCATGTATGTACTGGGGATGATGCCCAACATGACATAAAGCATAAAGGGATTGTTCCATTGATGATGCCTGATGGCAAGAAGAAAGGCCTGCATGATGTCTTACATGTACCGACCATAACAAAGAATTTGTTGTTTGTGGGTCAAATGGCAGAATAGAATCTGCAAGTGAGGCTTAACAAGGATGGATGTTTCATTGAGGTGTATGGAAATGGCTGCAAGCTAATTGCCAAGGGCAGAAGGGATGGCAGGATGTTTACTTTGGAAGCGACCATTCCTGAACTTAAAGCAACTATGTTTGCTCATGATGAGAGTGCCATCAGAGATGTAGAGATTTGGCACAAGTGGATTGGACATGTCAATGTACAAAAGCTGAAATCTATGCAGCAGAAAGAAGTAGTACTTGGATTACCTAAATTCAAGTATAATGATTTTGGTCATGTATGCCCTGCATGTCAGTTTGGGAAGCAGGCACGATTTCCTTTCATGAGACATGTAAAAAACAGCACTAGGCCTTTACAGTTGGTACACTTTGATGTCTGGGGTCCTTCACATAATGCTTCCTTTGGCGGTGCATGATATTATGTCTCATTTATTGATGATTTCAGCAGGTACGCTTGGCTTTATATCTTGAAACATAAGGATGATATGTTTGATGCATTCAAAGACTTCAAGAAACATGCTGAAAATGAATTGGGCTGTTACATATCATGTTTGAGATCAGATGGAGGAGATGAATATGTCTCAAACTACTTTGACAGGTATCTTGCTAAACATGGGATCAGAAGATAGCTCACATGCAGTTATACACAGCAGCAAAACGGTGTTGCAGAGAGGAAAAACAGGGTTTTGATGGAGTCAGCTAGAGCTATGCTGAATGAAAAATGTCTGCCAAATGGTTATTGGGCTGAAGCAGTGGTGACTGCTGTATATGTGCTGAATCGAACCCCTACAGCAAGGATTCATGATGTCACTCCGTATGAACGGCTGTATGGTCATAAACTTGATATTTCACACTTGAATGTATTTGGTAGCATTGCATATGTGCATATACTGGATGAGAAGAGGAAGAAATTGGATCCTAAGGCAGTGAAAAGTGTGTTTATTGGATATGCACAGGAACGGAAAGCTTATAAGTGTTATGTACCTTCTACGCATGAGATACTCATAAGCAGAGATGTGGTATTTGATGAGTTAGCATCTTGGTATGGGAATCTTGTTGCAGTGCCTACTGATGGCTCACCCAGTATGAGTCATGCTGAAAATACTCCTGCAGAGAGTACTTCCATGACTGGTCAGACAGGTGATGTATCATCTACAGTGAGTCCTTGGACAGGACGATTACGGAGTCGCACTACTGCATCCTCTGACACGGATATGTCAGTGAGGGGGAGAACAGATAAGGGAAAAGAAAAGGTTTTTGAAGATGTAACAGGTCCACTCACTGCAGGTTATGATTCATCTAGCAGTGACAGCTTAGATAGTGAATTGGGGATTCCGTCTGTTATGACGCCAAGTACTAGACATAGCCGTTATGTGCCGCCTCATGAGAGGCAAGCTCACAGTGAGCCACAGCTCAGGAGATCAGAGAGGGTCAGATGACCTGTTGACAGGTATACTTACATTGGATATTCAGCCCGTCATTATGCTTATATGACAAAAGTAACAGGTTTTAGAGAACCAAGTAAGTTTGATGAGGCAGTTTCAGATAAGAATTGGCATGCTGCTATGGATGAGGAATATTCAGCTTTGGCTGAAAATTGTACATGGGATTTGGTACAGTTGCCTGAGGGCAAAACACCTATTGGATGCAAGTGGGTGTATAAGGTAAAATGTAAATCAGATGGATCATTGGAAAGATATAAGGCCAGGCTGGTTGCAAAAGGGTATGCGCAGCAGTATGGTCTTGATTATGAGGAGACTTTCAGCCCTGTAGCAAAGATGGCTACAGTTAGAACTGTGATTGCTTTGGCAACAGCTAGAGGTTGGAAACTATGGCAGATGGATGTAAAGAATGCATTTCTCAATGGAGAATTACAAGAAGAGGTTTACATGGAACAGCCTGAAGGCTATGTACATCCAAAATTTCCAGCACATGTATGTCGGCTGAAAAAGGCATTATATGGGTTGAAACAGGCACCCAGAGCATGGAATGCTCGCATCAACAGTTATTTACAGCACCATGGTTTTCGATTGGGAGATGCTAATCATAGTCTGTTTGCGAAGAAGACAGATAGTGGCTATGTTTTTCTAGTTGTCTATGTTGATGACTTAATCATTACAAGAGATGATGAAAATGGGATTGCAGAAATAAAGACATGTTTACAGGCTGAGTTTAAGGTCAAGGATCTTGGAGAGCTGAAATATTTTCTGGGGATTGAGGTTGTCTCTACACCTCGAGGCATATGGCTGCTACAGAAGCAGTATGCTCATGACATATTACAGAAATATGGTATGGCTGATTGCAAGCCTATGGATACGCCTTTGGAGCAGAATGTCAAGCTGCAGATTGATGTTTGGACAGAGATTGAGAATGTTACTATGTACAGACAGATGGTAGGCAGCGTGATTCTATCTCACGATCACTAGACCTGACTTGAGTTATGTTGTGGGGCTGATCAGTCAGTTCATGCAGAAGCCTCGCAAACCACACTTGGATGCAGTCATAAGAATTCTGAGATATGTAAAGGGTACCACAGATCATGGGCTATTTTATGCATATGGGAAAACCCTTGACTTGATGGGGTACACTGATGCTGACTGGGCTGGTTGCACATATGACAGGAGGTCAACCAGTGGCTATGCATTTGGATTGGGTAGTAGCATGATCAGTTTGGCAGAGTAAGAAACAGCCTACAGTTCCATTGTCCAGTACGGAAGCAGAGTATCGTGGTGCGGCCTTAGCGGCCTGTGAAGCTAAGTGGTTACAGAAGTTACTGAATGACTTGGGAGTACACTTGGACAGCAAACTCAAGCTGTACTGTGACAATTTGAGCAGTGTTATGTTAGCAAGCAATCCTGTTTATCATGCAAGATCAAAACACATTGAGATTCACTACCATTTCATCAGGGAAATGGTTTTAGCAGATCAGATTAACTTGGAGCATGTGAAGATTGAAGACCAGGTAGCAGACATCTTTACCAAATCACTTGGTAAAGATAAGTTCATTCACTTTAGACAGCTACTTGGAGTGATGCAAATGATTTGAGTTTTGTTTTTGAGCTTGAGGGGGAGTGTTAGAAATCAAGCTCACCATCAGTGTGTCTTCATCTATGACCGACATCTATGATAGCTAGTGTGTACAGCTGTCTACATGTGACTACATTAAATAAGTCGGGTTAGTAGTCAGTCAGTGACCTGACTAGAGTTAGTCAGTCTAGTCTACATTTACACTAGGTCACTTTATCTTGTAGTGTGTGTGTGCTTTTCAGTTTAGTGTGTGGAAATGAAGGAATGAGCTTGAGAGCCTGAAGGCTCATGGATATGGAGTCTTTCCCTTTCTCTCTCTCTACTCTTTGAACACAAAGGATATTTATCAGATAACTCTAAATGAGCCGATAGAGCCACAAGATAGGATAAGAGATGTGGATGTGATTGAGTTGGACCTTGGCACGCCGAATGATTCGCGACCAATTAAACTAGGTTCCATGCTTAGTTCAGCATAGAAAGGGAGGACTATGTGTCCTTGATTCAAGAAAGATCACATTGGAACATTATACTATGCATTTTGTGATCAGTTAAATCGATGTACACAAGCCTTCAACAACTGTTTAAGATTTCAAATTCAAGACTATATAGAGAAGGATTATGAAAGAGTGTTAAAGTGACTAAAATCTCGTTATGCAATGACACAATATGGTGTAGAGTTTGGTTTCAAGAAAAAAAGGTGCTTTTAAATGTTTACTTCTACCTTTGAAAGATGTTACAAAATCCGTTATCACATTGGAGCTCAATGCAGATGATGTCAAATTTATTATAAATAGGAGTCTAAGGAAAATCATATCAGTGGTCTTGTCAAAATTTGAAGCACTCTCCCGAGATGGAAATGTAAAGGTGGTGGTGTCTAACATTGGGGAGCTTGTAGCTGCTTTTTATCCAGGTATGAATTGTTCAATTGGAATAAGGGCTTCTCCGAAGTTGATACTTAGCTTACAACCTAACAAACCAGAAACTTATGAGTTTGCTTTAACCACCACAAGTGAAAAAGCTAGTTCAATAGAATGTGTAGCTAGGTTAAAGGACTCAGGGGGTGAAGTTTTGGACAAGGTATCAACAATGGTCATGGTTACAGCAACAACATACATCAATGTATCAAAGGTTGCAAATAAATACATAGATCCAACAGAGAGTACAAGCTTTATATCAAGTATATTGTCATCAATAACAAGCTTTCTTACAAGTGCTTTCAATGATGTTGCAAGATTGGGGGAGCATCATTATTTCTTTGGGAAATGTAGTGAGAGGAGGGTTCCATACTATGGTATGGTCGTACATGTGTGGCCAACAAGTTCGTGTAAATTTGAAAGATCGGAGGTGCAAGGAGTTGTATTATTCTTGAAAAGTGGTGGAAGGCTTCTTGGAGGTGTCATTTGCAACCATGTGCAAAAAAGAAATTTTTGATTTAGTCTTTAAAAAGAAAAAAACCTAACCCAACGTGAGTATGGAGAAAACCTATATAAGACTGTGAGAAGGTAGAGTTAAAGACCTTCCCCATTGAGTGCAATTTATGGAGAAGTGAGAGGAGGAAAAAGAAAGAAAAGATATTATGTGTGAGAGGACGGTTGTAAAAAAACCGTCGTTGGTCCGTTGCCCAGGCCTCTTAGGAGAAGGATGATTTCACTTCCTTCTCTCAAGTTGCATTCCAGCGTGAGAGATCCAATCCATGCGAGGACAGACGTTTTCTGCTCGATCAGCAACAACAGGAGCATTAATAGGTGTGCGGCAATAACGAGCTTGTGTCTTGGCGGTCGGCTCATCATCATTAGTCCCTGATCGAGAAGAAGAAGAATGGAGTGCGCCTGTTTGGAGGAGGAGGAGGAACTAGGGCTTCTTGTTCTTCTTCTTCTTCTTCGGAGTCCAGCAGAGCAGGGGCAAGAAGGCCTTCAGATCACATCAGGCACTGGGAGGACACAGAGCAAGGCACAAGAAAGTGAAAGGATGCTTTGCTTGCACCAACACCCCAGCAGGAAATGAAGAGGACAACATTAACACGTAGACTAATAGTATAGTTCTGCAAGCTAATCAAGTAGAGATGATGATGGTGATGCGGAAAGTTGATCAAGGCTTGCAAGAGCAGTAGCGGCTGGAGTGAAACATTTGTGAAGCCTCTCAAGTGGATTTATCCTCCTATGCCATGTTGTGTCTGCAGAGGGGAAAGGTAGCATCGCCTGTGGGAGCTGTGGCGGGAAGGGCGTCCTGGGCAAAGGAGGTTACCATACCAACAATCGAGTCGATCTTCCTCGCATAATTGGGTCAAAATGGACTGCAATGGAGAGGACCTTTGGTTGATGCCATTTTGAGGTCATTTCCAAGCAGAAGGAAGGAAAATATTGGTTCTTGCAAATGGTTGCCACTTGTGATGAGAATACAAAATTTTGGGTCAATGCTCGTAATCGTAAGGATAGGGGTGGTGGAGATGGCCGCTGCCACCCATGCCTCCAACTATGTTGGCACTCCTGCGTCATCACGCTCTCATCCACGCAGCGACTGCATGAAGTGGAAACCAAAAAGATCAGATAATGTTTTAGCTTTATGAAAATCTTAACATCCTAAGGTTCAGTTTCATTTCCAAAAAAGCTAGTTCATATGCAATACATCAAAGAAAATCAAGCATCCAATGTTCTATTTCCGTCTTTTCTCCGAATAAGCAAAGCATTGAGAATCCTACAAGTAGGAGAACTTTAAAGTCAGATCTAATGAGCGGGAGCACTTAAAGAATGATTCTTTGTGGGTTTTCACCTTCTTGGTAATAGAAGTGGTGGAATTTATGTGTTCCTTCTTCATGGAGATGGTGTTCATTCCAACAACAAAGTTGCATGAAGACTAGAAAGGATGAGCTTGCGATGTACAATGATTGGATAGTGGCTAGACGGAAAGAGGACACGGCTTCCAAAGACGGGACGACAACCGGTGGATTTTATAAGTATGCGCTTAAACCGTTTAACAAAAATAGAAGTTATAGCATGGGTAAATCTTCAGTTTATTATTTTTAGAAAATGATTTGAAATGTATTTTCCTATGCTGAATGGTTATTTGTATTTATGTGGACTTGTTTCTATTTTTTGAAAATAGAAAATAGTTGAAAATGCTTGAAAAAAGTTTAGAAAGGTTACAAATGAATTTTTATAGAATTGCTGATTGAAAAATTATAAGTTATGATATTTTTTTCCATAAAGACAGTAATTTTGGAAATTTACAAATTTTTTTCATAATTATTAAAGACTATTCAATATATTTCAAAATTCAAAAATAGTTGTTATTAAGAGAAAAGTAACAGTTTCTATACAAAACTGGATTTTCCATTATTTGATGGTATGAGGGGAAGCTTCAGTATCTACGTTGAAATTCTATATTTTATTTTTTTATAAATATTATTTGAGCGATCAAAAGAGTTAAGAATGGAAGGCCACTAGGACTAACTGATAAATTAGAGGGAAATATGGGGATTGAAAATAAACTATGTATGTGTTTACGTTAGAGTGCAGAGAGTACCTGTTTTTATCCTAATTGGTATTTAGTAAAGAAGAAAAAAGAAAGGACATTATTCTTGCAAAACAAATTAATTATCTAAACATTAAAAGCAACGACGAAATTGCAATACGGAGAGGGGAAACGTTATAAGGAATTAAAAATATGGGTTTATGGTACGTTAGAAAATTTGTTTTGAATGATTGCTATCACTTAAATAAATAAAAAGAATTAATTTTAATCAGTTGGAGAAGAGAAATATAAAAAGGAATTTAAATGGGGATATTCAAATAGATCCAAGGGATCTATACCTTGAAACAAATTTCTTAAAGTTAAACATCAAAACTTCCAGGATAAACCGCCACTAGTATGGCAGGAGAAATTTATGAGGAGCCACTCCTGAAAGATGGAGGGAATATGTAGTTATCCTAGGTTTAGTGTTTTAGTGACCAATATAAAGACCTAACTTTAAAAGTTTAAAAGCAACGAAGTGTGAGATTAAGTATGTTTACTGGAGTTTAGATATCTATAGTTGGACTATTACAAACAAACGTCGTAAATATTATGGAAGGTTAAACTAAATTAGTATAATTAGTAGCAAAAATCACCTGTTTAGTGCAACAACTTTTAGGAGTTGGCTTGCCAACCTGGTTAAAAGTGGCTTGGTCTTTGGCCAGTCATTTTTTGGTGCGTCTATCGGGAGCTAAGTGCGCTCGAACGGGTGAACAATTTTCCTAGGGTATTTAAATCCTAGGTATTTTTCATGAGTGAATACGCAGTCTCTTTTTTAAGGGACTATTTTCCTAATTTGCCCCAAGAGTGTAAAAGAAGAGTGCTAGATTGGGCGAGAGAAACAGAATTAGTAGAGGGAGGTGAATATTTTGGCCCTAAATTAACTGTGGACGTAGAGCAATTATCTTCTTGGAGTTGGGGTTATAACGATTGTGCGCCAACCATAGTTCTACTAGCAACACACTTTGGGCTAAAAGACGCAGTAGAGATAAATACAATTAGTGTATCATACCACTTTGATTGGTATTATCGCAGCTCTTATCGAACCTTTAGAAGAGTGGTCTGGGATGATGTGCTACCCTGGATACGTGTATCCAGAGGTCTAAAAATTACTTTTGACACAAAAGACGTTAGAGAGGTTGTTGAAATCTTAGGCTTAATCTCCGAACAAGAAGAAAAGTTGCCATATGGGGAAATAGACCCAGAGTTGCCAACTATTTTGAACCTTCTAAGCGTGCATACAAGCCAAAACCTAATTTTATAGCTTCGAATAAAACAAGCATAACTTTGGAGTATGACAGTAAGAGCTAGTTTAGTAATCGTGGATGAATTCAGAAGAGAGACGGAGGCAACAAAACGAAGCTAGAGATCGGCGAGCTAGAGAACGAGCGGCGCGACAGGAGGCTTGGTTATTAGAAAGGCTTGAGAGGGTCAACGCATTACTGAACTTGGGGATAGACATTGTGTCTAACTCAAACATAGAATCCTTAGAGCCTAACATATCATTTGATCGAACACCATCAAAGGAAAGTGAAGCAGCTTCATACCAGTGGGATCGAGTGGTTTCAAGCATTGATAGTCCTACTGAGGTAAAGAGTATGCAAAGTGAGAGCGTGGAGAGTGAAGCTAATGCCACTATAGGGAGTAACGAATCTATATTTAGTTCGAATTTAGAATCTACTTTTGGGTTAAACTACTTATTTAAAGCACCAAAAGAACCCTGGTGGATAGATCGAGTGACAGATTTGGGATTACGTTCTTTGTTTCGTATTCCCCATCAAAGAGAGCAAAATCAAGAGCCGTATACGACTTTGGATTAAGATCCTTATTCAGAGAATCCAAGGAACCCGTGTGGTCTAACTCTACTTCAGATTTTGGACTAGGAACACTATTTAAGGAAACAATGGCTCGAAACCCAGTCAAATTAGCTGACTTTACACAATTTGGGGGATTGTGGGATGAAGATCCCGATGCCCATTCTCAAAGATTTGAGGTTACTTATGTCGCCAATGAGATAATAGACGACGACCAAAAGCTTCATATCTTCCCTACAACATTAAAAGATGAGGCAATGAGGTGGTACAGAAACCTGGATGCTCAACATAAAGGAACCTATGCTGCCTTATCAAGAGCTTTTCTCAAAAAATTTAGGCGACAAGGTTTTCAAGATAGATTGGCTCTCCAATTAGATTATTTGTCCCAAGGAGCAACTGAAAGCGTTGAACATTACATTGAGCGTATGGAGATGATTATTCGAAAGATGAATCCCGCTCCTGATGATCCCACGCAAAAACGTAAGTTTATTGATGGGCTTAATCCTGAAGTTCATCAGCATGTTAGTTTACAATGACCAGCTACGCTAGCAGATGCTAAAACACATGCTAGATGGTGGGAAGAAGTGCAGCTTAGTCAACAACGACGGAGGGATCTATTCAAGGAACCTCGGATGGAATACCCTGCCAGCACTTCAGGTGGGTTATCTAAGAACGTGTCTTATGTGACCGTTCCTTTAAATCCATTGGTAACTACAAATTCAAATGTGTCAAGTATACCTTTAAATCCGTACACTTCGATTCCAACCTATATGATGCAGACATGAATGCCTTCTATGCCTCAACCTCAATCTCCACTTGATGAAGAAAAAGTAGCAAATATTATTGCGAAATCCCTAGGAAAATTGAAGGAGGAAATTATGAGTGCAGTACAAGCACCTTTAAGGGAAATTTATTCGGTAACAACACAAGTTCCTAATGCACAACAATCGTCGGGAAATTCAACTTCAAACCCACCTAGATCAAATATATGGTGTGGTAAGTGTCATGGTTATGGCCATGTGGCTACAAAGTGCCCGACACCTTCAAGATTAATACTTGATCATCCACCGTTCTATACTTTTTACCTTAAGACAGGGCATTTGGATACCAATTGCTGGCATAAGATAGGGCAAGAGCAACAACAAGCTTGTTCAATACAAACGAATTATAATTATATGGATCGTAATAATACAACTTATGAGATTGGACCACCCAATCAACCTTTTAGGCCACGAGGATTGCCAACTCAGGGTAGACCTCCAGTACCCCGAAACAATTATAATAGTGATACCAATCGAGGGAGAAATTATCCTTTTAGAAGAAACAATGGAAATTGTCGTAATCCAATGGGGTAGGTGGACACCAGCAGCCTAGAGGACCAGTAATTTGTTATCGATACTAACAAGAAGGTCACATAGCTTCATATTATCCAAATGCATGTAAAAATCAAGACTATACTCCTCTTTGCAGGAAGTGCAGTGGTGAAGGACATTATGAGGAGAATTGCCCTAAGAGAGAGGATAACAAAATTACTGACAAAGGTAAACAAGTCTTTAATGAACCTTCAACGTCTGTTGCAAATTTAGTTGAAGTAGAAACAATAAGGAAAGTTACTGGAGTTAAGTCAAAATTTATACCTCGTAAAGTGACCTTTAAGGCTGACCCTATGATTGGTGTCATTATTAGGGCACAAAAGCAACAACAAAAGGATCAAGGTTTAGCAGAAGAGAGTCCACAATTAAACAGAGCAGTGAAGGATATATCTAAGGACATAGATCCTAATGTGGAACTACCTGAATCGGATTCTCCACAGCATTCCTCTGACCACCCATTATTACCTGTGCCCTTAGCAAATCCTAAGATTCAAGTGGGAGTAGCTCCTTTTCCTGAAAGATTGATTCCTCATAAGGAAGGAAGTAAAGAGCAATCGGAAGTAGGAAATAAGACCTATGATCTTTGGGCTGCATTAGAAGAAATATCACTGACCATTAACCTTCGGCAATTGCTAGAAATAGCGCATGTTTGTCAAAAGCAACTTTATCATAAATTAGTTTGGCGTCGAAGGAAGAGGATTGAGATTAATGCTTCCAAAGTAAGTGAAAATTATTCTAAAGAAAAATGACTAAGGATGTAAAAATAGTAGATTTGTTTGTGGATCCAGGAGCTCCAATCATCGATACTACTATTAATGGCCACTTGTTGAATGAAGTGCAGTTGGATGGTGGATTAGCAGTTAATTTTATGACAAAACAGGCAATGTAAGAATTAGGGTTGAAGGATCTAGAACCTACTCATATTGTTTTACGCATGGCTGATCAGAGAAAAGTAACTCCTTTGGGGTTACTTAGAAATGTAAAATCAGTGGTGGCTAGATTAGAAATTTATGTAAACTATTTGGTAGTGCGTTCACATACCAATATCTGGTTATCAAGTGGAGAACTATACTACTCTAAACAACTAAGCAGTGGAAGCATTACGATAGACTAGTTTATCAAAATTGTGACATGAACATATGACAATTCTTTTGTCTGAGGGAAATTTTTATTATTTATTTATCTAACTCTTTAACATTGTAGTGTATGTTTCATGTGTAGATTTGACTATGATTTTGAGTTATATACTGCTGCATGCTTCTATTGATGATTCTCGGAGTTGCAATATCCATATACAAATCAGGTTGTTTCATACCTATACTCTTTATCTATATTCATTCATTTGAAAGGCAAAGTACAACAATAGAAATTGATCGAGCTAACTTAGAGATTTAAATCGCCTAAGTAATTACAGAAGAAATATAAGTAAATATTTCAAACAAATATGAATGACACATATCTAATTCCGTACATATGAAGTCCACTCACAAGGGATGGGACTTAGCACTAGGATGAGATTAAAAAGGGGGTGATGTGTGTGTATAACATAGTGAATTCCATTGTATGGATATCTAATTAGGAATCCTATAGAGTTTTCCCCTATCTTTTAGTCGCTTTTCTAGCGATATGTAGGGTAGCTATGCAATAAGGTTCTCTCCACGAAATTTTGACTAGGAGTAGCATGGAAGAGAGATGTTGAACTGGTGGGTATTCTTTGCTTATCATTTGCCCAGGCAGAGTGACTAGTATTATGCGCTAGATTAGATTCCTCGAGCAAAGTTGTTGAGCTGAAATGTTTGACCGTTCAATTAAGTGATGTATTCTTACCCTTCTAGTTGATCCTTTAAAAAAAAGAACTACTTAAAATCCAATCCAAATATTACAAGTTCAGAAAAGTCTATATATTTATTCTTTCACAAAAGAAAGAAAGAAAGAAAGAAAAAATAAACAAACGCCCTGAGACTGCAGGGTTTGGAAAAAAAAAACAACCAAAAGAAGATAACCATCGCCTCTGAGGTCCTGGTAGGCTGTAGGGATTTCCTTGATGGGTGCCTTGCATCTGATGCCTTGCATCTCTTTGGGATGGGACCTTTTGGAAGGAGAATAAATGTATATACTCTTTTGATACTGAAAAGAATGCTATTAAAACTTAAAATTAAAAGAAAAACTTTGGACACTTGGAAGCAAGGGATCATTGGCTAGTTGTTCTAATAGAACATGGAGGGTTAGCAGCTAAACCCTAGGAGTCCTATTTGGTATTGTAGTATTAGCTTGCCTTGTTTGGGTTCTTTGTTAAGTAACGATCTTATTAGTGAGGCTATTTCAGAAGCAATATTTCTAGTAGGATAGTAGTGTGGCAATTCATTGCCTAGAGGGATTCTTGTTGTTCAGCGGCTTTAGACAGCTTCCTAATTGGTATATTCTATGCAATGGATGAAGCTCTGTTATGCACTTAAGTGGAGAGAGTGAGTAAGGGGAATGTTAGTTTGCACACGTTTTTACATAATTTCATTGAAACATTTGTATTGTTTGCGTTACAATATGACATACATGAGTATTTTTTCTACTTTTCCAGTGTCTACTAGTCTTCTATGTGCGGTTTTGCAGATATTGTAGCTATGCTCACGAGGATGCTTCGCAATTAAGTGGGGGAGAGTATATTTTTTCTTTTGAAGTTGCGTAGCAGTGCTCGTGGTAGCTGTGTTCGTAATGTTGCATGTTTGTGAGGTACTTGTGCTCGCAAGGACGCTTCGCAATTAAGTGGGGGAGAGTATATTTTTTCTTTTGAAGTTGCGTAGCAGTGCTCATGGTAGCTCTGTTTGTGATGTTGCATGTTTGTGAGGTACTTGTGCTCATGAGGATACTTTGCAAGTAAGTGGGGGAGAAATGATAACACCTAAAAACATGTTACATATTGCACAAATTTTCAACATTGTATACATCTGATATACTACTACCATCTTTTTACATTAATTTAATGCAGATGTGGTGTTGGTAGTTGTTGTCTTTGGAGGTTGTGTCCTTGCAGTCTAGCCAGGAGATGTTGGTACAAGGAAGTTCTTGTACGAGAGGAAGGTGGAGTTTTAGACAAAATCTGATAGGTTTACTTAGTGAATCTCAGCTATGACTGATTAAAATTTTCCCGTAGGGATTATTATCACTTAGAGGAGATAAGACCTTGTTATAAATTAGGAGTTTTCGGGGGAATTTTAAACTTGGCAAGGTCTTGGCGGGTTGGTAGGATATCTTAGTATTAATTTAAGGGATTTCACTAGTTATGCTACCTCCTACCTCCTAAGGATTAAATTCCTTATGAAGAACATACATAGCATCATGATTGTGATTATTGTCTATTTATTGAGACTGAAAAAAGTCAATTTAGCAAGAAGGTTGCTGGAACTTGACACTGTTTGGGTTTTGATCCACAGTGGTTTTCAACATATGCAATAGAATTGGGAACAATGGAGTTCAATATCACAATCGGAGTATTTGTTGGCTTTGACATTCTACTGTCCAGCATAACACTAACTCCATCAGATGTTATTGCTACAACTAAAGACAGAATAGTAATTGCAAGGCTACATGGAGAGATTCTTGTGTTCTATACACAATTTCTAGTTTTCCAAGTGTGTACCTGTCCAAACTAGTTAATTACATGATACAACTTTTGAATGAATCAGAATGGCTTTTGATTTTGATAAGCTAGAATATTCCTTCAATGGGCAATTGAGTGATCACATTGGAACATTATACTATGCATTTTGTGATCAGTTAAATCGATGTACAATAGCCTTCAACAACTCTTTAAGATTTCAAATTCAAGACTATATAGAGAAGGATTATGAAAGAGTGTTAAAGGGACTAAAACCTCGTTATGCAGTGACACAATATGGTGTAGAGTTTGGTTTCCAAGATGAAGGTGCTTTTACACGTTTACTTCTACCTTTGAAAGATGTCACAAAATCCGTTATCACATTGGAGCTCAATGCAGATGATGTCAAATTTATTATAAATAGGAGTCCAAGGAAAATCATATCAGTGGTCTTGTCAAAATTTGAAGCACTCTCCCGAGATGGAAATGTAAAGGTGGTAGGGAGCTTGTAGCTGCTTTTTATCTAGGTATGAATTGTTCAATTGGAATAAGGGCTTCTTCGGAGTTGATACTTAGCTTACAACCTAACAAACCAGAAACTTATGAGTTTGCTTTAACCACCAAAAGTGAAAAAGCTAGTTCAATAGAATGTGTAGCTAGGTTAAAGGACTCAAGGGGTGAAGTTTTGGACAAGGTATCAACAATGGTCATGGTTACAGCAACAACATACATCAATGTATCAAAGGTTGCAAATAAAGACATAGATCCAACAGAGAGTACAAGCTTTATATCAAGTATATTGTCATCAATAACAAGCTTTCTTACAAGTGCTTTCAATGATGTTGCAAGATTGGGGGAGCGTCATTATTTCTTTGGGAAATGTAGTGAGAGAAGGGTTCCATACTATGGTATGGTCGTACATGTGTGGCCAACAAGTTCGTTTAAATTCGAAAGATCGGAGGTGCAAGGAGTTGTATTATTCTTGAAAAGTGGTGGAAGGCTTCTTGGAGTTGTCATTTGCAACCATGTGCAAAAAAGAAATTTTTGATTTAGTCCTTAAAAAGAAGAAAACCTAACCCAACGTGAGTATGGAGAAAACCTATATAAGACTATGAGAAGGTAGAGTAAAAGACCTTCCCCATTGAGTGCAATTTATGGAGAAGTGAGAGGAGGAAAAAGAAAAAAAGGATATTGTGTGTGAGAGGACGGTTGTAAAAAAACCGTCGTTGGTTCGTTGCCCAGGCCTCTTAGGAAGAAGGATGATTTCACTTCCTTCTCTCAAGTTGCATTCCAATGTGTGAGATCCAATCCATGCGAGGACAGACGTTTTCTGCTCGATCAGCAAAAACAGGAGCATTAATAGGTGCGTGGCAATAACGAGCTTGTGTCCTGGTGGTCGGCTCATCATCATCAGTCTCCCTGATCGAGAAGAAGAAGAATGGTGTGCGCTTGTCTGGAGGAGGAGGAGGAACTAGGGCTTCTTATTCTTCTTCTTCTTCTTCGAAGTCTAGCAGCAGGGGCAAGAAAGCCTTCAGATCACATCAGGCGTTGGGAGGACACAAAGCAAGCCACAAGAAAGTGAAAGGATGCTTCGCTCGCACCAACACCCCAGTCGGAAATGAAGAGGACAACATTAACACGCATACTAATAGTACAGTTCTGCAAGCTGTTCAAGCAGAGATGATGATGGTGATGCGGAAAGTTGATCAAGGCTTGCAAGAGCAGTAGCGGCTGGAGTGAAACGTTTGTGAAGCCTCTCAAGTGGATTTATCCTCCCATGCCATGTCGTGTTTGCAGAGCGGAAGGTAGCATCGCTTGTGGGAGCTGTGGCGGGAAGGGCGTCCTGGGAAAAGGAGGTTACCATACCAACAATCGAGTCGATCTTCCTCGCATAATTGGGTCAAAATGGATTGCAATGGAGAGGACCATTGGTTGATGCCATTTTGAGGTCATTTCCAAGTAGAAGGAAGGAAAAGATTGGTTCTTGCAAATGGTTGCCACTTGTGATGAGAATACAAAATTTTGGGTCAATGCTCATAATCGTAAGGATAGGGGTGGTGGAGATGGCCACTGCCGCCCATGCCTCCAACTATGTTAGCACTCCTGCATCATCATGCTCTCATCCATGCAAGGACTGCACGAAGTGGAAACCAAAAAGATCAGATAATGTTTTAGCTTTATGAAAATATTAAAATCCTAAGGTTCAGTTTCATTTCCAAAAAAGCTAGTTCATATGCAACACATCAAAGAAAATCAAGCATCCAATGTTCTATTTCCATCTTTTCTCCAAATAAGCAAAGCATTGAGAATCCTACAAGTGGGAGAACTTTAAAGTCAGATCTAATGAGCGGGAGCACTTAAAGAATGATTCTTTGTGGGTTTTCACCTTCTTGGTAATAGAACTGGTGGAATTTATGTGTTCCTTCTTCATGGAGATGGTGTTCATTCCAACAACAAAGTTGCATGGAGACTAGAAAGGATGAGCTTGCGATGTACAATGATTGGATAGTGGCTAGACGGAAAGAGGACACGGCTTCCAAAGAGGGGACGACAACCTGTGGATTTTACAAATATGCGCTTAAACCATTTAACAAAAATAGAAGTTATAGCATGGGTAAATCTTCAGTTTATTATTTTTAGAAAATGCTTTGAAATGTATTTTCCTATGCTGAATGGTTATTTGTATTTATCTGGACCTGTTTCTATTTTTTGAAAATAGAAAATAGTTGAAAATGCTTGAAAAAGGTTTAGAAAGGTTACAAATGCATTTTTATAGAATTGCTGATTGAAAAATTATAAGTTATGATATTTTTTCCATAAAGAAAGTAATTTTGGAAATTTATTGAATTTTTTTCATAATGATTAAAGACTATTCAATATATTTAAAAATTCAAAAATAGTTGTTTTTAAGAGAAAAGTAACAGTTTCTATACAAAAATGGATTTTTCATTATTTGATGGTATGAGGGGAAGCTTCAGTATCTAAGTTGAAATTCTATATTTTATTTTTCTATAAATATTATTTGAGCGATCAAAAGAGTTAAGAATGGAAGGCCACTAGGACTAACTGATAAATTAAAGGGAAATATGGGGATTGAAAATAAACTATGTATGTGTTTACGTTAGAGTGCAGAGAGTACCTGTTTTTATCCTGATTGGTATTTAGTAAAGAAGAAGAAAGAAAGAATGTTATTCTCGCAAAACGAATTAATTATCTAAACATTAAAAGCAGCGACGGAATTGCAATACGGAGAGGGGAAACGTTATAAGGAATTAAAATTATGGGTTTATGGTAAGTTAAAAATTTTGTTTTGAATGTTTGCTATCACTTAAATAAATAAAAAGAATTAATTTTAATCAGTTGGAGAAGAGAAATATAAAAAGGAATTTAAATGGGGATATTCAAATAGATCCAAGGGATTTATACCTTGAAACAAATTTCTTAAAGTTAAACATCAAAACTTCCAGGATAAACCGCCACTAGTATGGCAGGAGAAATTTATGAGGAGCCGCTCCTGAAAGATGGAGGGTAACTGTAGTTATCCTAGGTTTAGCGTTTTAGTGCCCAATATAAAGACCTAACTTTAAAAGTTTAAAAGCAACGAAGTGTGAGATTAAGTATGTTTACTGGAGTTTAGATATCTATAGTTGGACTACTACAAACAAACGTCGTAAATATTATGGAAGGTTAAACTGAATTAGTATAATTAGTAGCAAAAATCACCTGTTTAGTGCAACAACTTTTAGGAGTTGGCTTGCCGACCTGGTTAAAAGTGGCTTGGTCTTTGGCCAGTCAGTACAACACACAAAATGGTGTTCACCAGTTGTTATCAGGAAGAAGAAAAACAACCAGATCCGACTATGTGTAGATTTTAGAGAGCTGAATAAGTAGATGGTTAAGGATTACTACCCGTTGCCATTTATTGATCAGATTTTGGATCAATTAGCAGGTAGGGAAATATATTCATTCATGGATTGCTTTGCGGTTTATAATCAAATGGCAATTGTGGAAGAGGACAAGTTGAAAACGACTTTCATTACTGTCTTTGGTACTTTTGCGTACCATGTGATGGCCTTTGGTTTGTGCAATGCACCTGGATTATGGCAACGAACATCAGACAAGACCTTTGGTGACATCTCCCCAGATGAGTTGAAAGTATTTATCGATGACCTGGGGGCAGCCACTATAAGGGAAAGGATGTTGATTATCTTAAGAAAGTACTTTGAGCGCTGCAGACAATTTTGTATCGCTCTTAACCCACGGAAGTGTGTCTTTGGAGTGCGTTATGGGCTGTTGCTAGGCCATGTGGTCAATTCACTAGGAATCCAACTGACCCTGAAAAGATCAAGGTTATAGTCGCCATGAGTCCACCATGCACTCCGAAAGAGGTTCATAGCTTTCTGTCATTGATAGGGTATTATCAGAGGTTTATAAATGCCTTGGGAGAAAGGACGTTGCCACTAACAAACTTGTTATCCTTTAGCTGTCTATTTGAATGGAGCGATCCTTGTAAGGTAGCTTTTGAGGATGTGAAACAGGAGCTAGTAAAAGCACCAGTTTTAAAAGCACCTAAAAGAGGCGAAGTATTTTACATATTTTCAGCAGCTACCATACATAGTATCAATTGCTGTTTAGCCCAAATCTGGGAGGAAAAGTGGTATCATCCAATAGCTTTTGCTAGTCGAAAATTGGGCATTTGAGATATCAACTACACCTACATGGAGAAGTTGTGTCTTGCGATGGTCTTTGCAACTAAAAAATTCAGGCACTACATCCTCTATGAGAAGGTAGTTTTCTATACGAAGGCGGAAGGGCTTAGATTGCTTATGAACAAGCTACAACCGCCTGAACGTTTGGCAAAGTGGTTAATCACTTTGCAGGAGTTTGATTATGAGATTAAGAGTAAGCCACCGAGGTTGCAGGGTATTGTGGAATGCCTTGTGGATTTCGGGGAGCCGAAAGAGACTTTGGTTGAAGGAAGTGATATTGAAGAAATGTTTAAAATTGATACAGCTTCTATCCCATCTTGGTACGCTGCTATTACGCATTATCTATCAACGGGAGAGACTGGAGCTGGTTTATCAAAATCTGAAAAGAGGAAAATCAAACAACAGGCTTTGAAGTTTTCCTTGATTGTAGGAACACTATATCAACAGGGTGTTGATGATATCTATCGCCAATGTGTGATGCCTGACGAGGTTCCTTTCATCTTGGAAGAGTGCCATGACTCTGCATGTGGAGGGCACTTTGCTGGCCGGTTGACAGCACAGAAACCTTTAAGAGCTGGATATTGGTGGCCATCCATTTTCCAAGATTCCTTTGAGTATGTTAAGAGATGTGATACCTGTCAAAGACATGACATCAGAGAGAATAGGAAACGCGCTCTTATGCCTATCATGGTCGTCCTTCCATTTGAGAAGTGGGGCATTGATTTTGTGGGTCCTATCACCCCGTCGTCTACTATCCAGAAGAGGTACATTATAGTAGCAACTGATTATTTTACAAAATGGTCAGAAGTGCGGGCGACGAGGTAGGACAATGCAAAAGAGACTGCAAGTTTTCTTTTAGAGCATATTATCTGCCGTTTCGGTCCACCGAAGGAACTAGTGTCGGACCGTGGAACCCACTTTTTGAATAAAGTGATTAAAAGCTTGACTGAATCTTGGAAAATCAAGCATAATAAAACGACCCCCTATAATCCGCAAGCAAACGGGCAAGTCGAAAGTACTAACAAGCAGCTTGTGGGTATCTTGTCTAAAATAGTCTCTGAGAAGAAACGAGACTGGGGTAGGAAGTTGTATGCGGCAGTATGGGTGTACAATACAATGTTCAAGCGAGCTATCGGCCATACTCCATTTAAATTAGTTTATGGGAAAGAGTGTGTGTTACCCCTGAAATCGAGTTGCCAACCATACGGTTTGCAATTAACCACTCTTTGGGAGATGAGGATTCACTCTTTGAACATTTCACGACCATAGCCCACCTTGGATGAACTGAAATTGCAGAGCTTATTATACGAGGAGATAGCTAAACGTCAGATGAAGCAGTTGCACGACCTTAAAGCAAAGAAGTATACCTTTAAAAAAGGGCAATTAGTTCTATACTATGATGCACGTAGGGAGCTGTTTCCAGGGAAGCTGGAACCTAGATGGGATGGCCCCTACAAGATTGTCAGGATAGGGAAAAATAGGTCTACGGCTCTACTAGCTGATCTGCAGGGAGTAGAATTTAAAAATAAGGTTAATCTTAATAAGATTAAACCTTATTATTTCTAAGTATGCTAATACGGGAAAATGCATTGCAGGTCCATGCTGGGGCTGATTTGAGACCTGCAAAAGAGCTTAAAGCTTGTTGATGGGGCAGTTAATTCCTTATTTGGAGCACCCATATCTGGAGTAGAGATACCATCAGGGGAAACTTATCTGGTGGAGCAAAGGATACAAAGTGATTGAGCAAGAAGACAGAACCTTTGTGTGGGAGATCAAAGTCTTTTGCCATCACTGCTTACGACTGTTGACAAGTATCCCTGTTGAGCTCAATGAAGAAGGTGGGATGGAGCCGTCAGTTCACCCTCTAAACATGTTAAATTTTGACTATCATAATTACGAATAGAGGAGTTCATGATGGCAGGCTATGTAAACCCATTGTGGACGTACACATTATATTTTGACGGAGTGTCCAGGGGCCCTAATAAAAAAGGGAGTGTTGGAGTAGTAATCCGAGATCCCCGACGTAGAGTTACGATGAAGTTAGCTGCTTATCTTGGGGTAGGATTCACTAACAATATGGCGGAGTATAAAGCCTTGATTATGGGACTGCATATTGCCAAGAAAGGTGGTACTCGGCAGTTGTTAGTAAAAGGGGATTCCCAGTTGATCATGAATCAGCTAGATGGGACATACACAGTGCGGAATCCTATCCTTTGTATGTATCATCGAACTACGATGACTCTACTTGAGGAGTTTGAGAGACTATCTTTTTAGCTGATTCCATGTTACTGGAATCAGTTTGCGGATTCACTGGCAAATCTTGCTTATGAAGAAGACCTTTTCTTTAACTGTGGTCCTAGTTTGGACATTGTTATCAATGATGAGACATGACCCGGTCGCTTGTGGGGAATGTTATCAGAGCATGCAATATATGGCAGACGATGGTTGATATGGGTGATGCAAAGAGTAGCCGAGACCAATCTACCGTTGTTATCCTGGACCCATAGGCTGATTAGACAACATGTTATGCGTACACCTCTTGTTGTATATGCAGAAGGGATGGGTCATAACCTTATGCATTTAGTCTAGGGCTACGAGTCCTATTTTTCCTCCTTGGAAAGGTGCATATTATTGTATATCTGTACTATTTCAGAGAGGGATGTGTAGGTGCTATTCTGTTTGATCTCGTTAGGCCAAGAGGGCCAATCAGTTTTTTGTAGTGAAGTGATTTATTTCATTAGGCCAAGAGGGCCAGTTGTCTGTTTAGTACAGGTGCGGTTAATGGTTTCTTGTTTTAGTTCTGTGCTAGAAGGTTCAAAGAAGAGCTTGGAAGGAGCCTTTGTTGCACAGGAGCTTCTTGTGGCCCTATCCAAGTGATATTTCTCTTTTACGAGTAATGTGTTTTTATGCTATATGTGTCTCTGTACTTGTAAAGGGGATTTTCTTTTCTTGTTGGGGACCGGAGTCCAAGGCATGAAGTCCCAAGTTTAGTTTAGGTATGTTTGAGGGGGGTCTGAGTATTGTTGCCTCCTGTAAAAACATTGTCAAGCATCAAAAGACCTGTTTTAGAAGGTAGTTCTAGTGACCCTATTCTGCTAGCCTGCTAGGCAGCCGTCCTAGGAGTTCTTATTAGTTGTGAGGTAGTTAGAGAAGCCTGCTTGAAGGAAAAATGATGATAGAGGAAAAAAAAAAACCAAAAAAACCCTGAATATTTCAACGCAAATAAATCTATACAAAGGTGTGTAAAAAGGGATTCTAACCCCCTATAAAAATAGAAAAGAAAAAAAAGGAAAATTTATAAGTAGTTGATCATTGCCTTGCGAAGGCCTGGTAGGTTCCTGGGGATGAGTCAGACCCGGGGCTGATGCCTTGTCTTCCTAGGGGTGGCCACTTGCTAGAACAGAAGAAAGTAAGGAATGTTGGAGCGAAAATAAAGTGAGCGTCAGAAAAGGATTAAGTGTCGCCTTGTGAGGGCTTGGTAGGTTCTTGGGTACCGAGATAGGACCTGAGGCCGATGCCCTATTCTCCTTGGGTCACTGCGCTCAGCTCCCTCCTTTTCACATGCCCGAGTATGAAATAAAAACCTAAAAGACGAAATGTGCTTTAAAAAAATATACTTTTTGATCAGGCTATAGGAGTCCTTGCCTAGTAGGAGCTCCTGGTTGTGTTATCCTTAGTTAGGTAGATAGTTCAGACCACCACTTAGGGCGATCTCTTTGATAGTTCTTTTTAGTTTGGCCGTGTTGGAGCAGTCGGTTAGTGACTAGCTTCAAACCTTCTATTAGATTATGCTAGGCCTCATCCTTGTGGATTTCATGCCTTGGTTTTGTCAGGGGGTAGGGTGAGCATTGTGCTGTGTTTTAGTATGTATCTATTTTGTATTAGCTTGATGCTTCCTTTGGTTGTTTTGTGTAGATCTGTTGTGGGATTCGACGGGTTGAGTCACCCTATCCCGTGTGGTCGCCAATGAGAGCGGAGTTTTGAGCCCAGGATGTGCCTAAAATTTGCCAAAAAATCCAGGATTTAGGGGAAAAATATTCAACATCGAAGGCGACGGCTCCAGCTAGGATGATTTTAAGCACCAAGTGAAAGACGACTTTTAAAAGGCGCTCGAGCAACACTTGTGGATTTTTGATAAATTTTTAGACTGCCATGTGGGTTGTCAGCAGTTGCCAGTTAATGCGGGATGTCAAGCCGGACACCCAGGATTTTTCAGAGCTCGAATCGGATGCCGGACGAGGAAGGAGCCAACAAATGGTCAAGATGCGAAGAGGTAGACACTTGAGAGGTCAAAATTGGGCATGTCTTTTGGAGTTTGGACATTTTATGCCACATGAAACTTCTCATGAAATCGTAGAGAGAGAGAGGATGAAGGAAGCGTGGATAGTTTGCGCCCGAAAAATGCGCCAAGATATTGATGATGATGATTTGCTGCCTCCAAACAACCTACCCAACTGATGTTACCCCTGATCTTCTCCCTCTTGATGGATCTTATCGCCTGTCTTCTCCCGTGAAATGGATGTGGGAATGAAGAAATCTGATTCTAGTCTTTCTCTCTCCTCCCTCTCTCTCCCCAAAGGGGCTGTTCTTGTGTGCAAGAGGAAAATGAAGAATGGTGAAGGAAAGAGATTGCTGATTGTGAAGATACTGGACATTGAATGTGGGCTGACCCGCAGTCCCGCACCAAAACTGAGATCCCGAAACAAGAAGCCTAAGCGGTAATTCAATTTTTTATGAAGAAAAAACGAGTTTTTATGCTCTTTGATTGATGAAACATTGTTCCCATGGGCTGAATATTCATTATGATGTTTTTTTCTATGAGTTTCAACAGTTTATAATCTGAAAATCAGAGAAGCATAAGTGATACGGTTGAAATTCATGTTATAAAACCCGAAAAACAAGCGTTTAAGGGGTAAAAATGGGGTTTTTGCAAAATAAATGGGAAATATGAGACATAACACCTACAAAAACCTAAAATTTTGCTGTCAACGAACCTAAGGGCCATAGCCCACAATCAATATTAATTTTTTATTGAAGAAAATAGAGGAAAAATACCAAAAAATGGCGAAAAATGGGTTTTAAATGGTGGAAATTTAGGAAACGGTAAAAGAAAAATTCCAAAAAATTACATGTGTGTTTGTGCAGCGTATAATGAAGGTAAAGCATGAGGTTGGCCTCGGTTTACCCTCGTTTCTATGTTTCTGTTCATGTTTATCTCTTTCCTTATAAGGAAAAACACATAAAACGACCTTTTCACCTATCAACGAATGCAAAACATTAAACAGTAGGGTGAGAGGGGAGGTTGAGCGTCAAAATATAAACTAAAATCTGATTTATGTGTTGCATCATGCCCATAGGACATTGTTTTAAAATAAAGGGAAAGGCAACATAAACGTAAGGCTCGATGTCTTTTCTCATTATATAAACGCTAGCATGGAAATCATGAAAAGATTGGTTTCGCGCGATGTACAATGCTGATTTTCTTCTGTTTATGCACTAAACCGTTCACATTATGTACTATGCATAGTTCATGGTATCAATGAAAAAGCTCTTGGACTGCATAGCAATTGTTTTCTTAGGAATTTGACCCACGATTGAGAGCATAAGGTTATCCCTTGCCGTAGGATAGAGGGTCGGTTTCCTAAGGGACTATCAAGTAAGGACACACGGTATATCTCCTGGATTCGAAATGAAGAGTGGAGTTTGTTCGTTTGTGTTATATATTGAGCAGCACATTAAGGGGCCAATCCCTGCGATGTAGGAGAGCTGCAGTGGGGCTACAGTGTCTCTACCGAGAGGTTGCCTCCATGTATGTGATCGTGGTATTTATTGCCAATGTGTATGGGTTCTCTACAAAACTATAAATGCATAGATTAGGCTTTAGGGCAGCTTATCCTTTAGCAATAGATAGACGCTCCTAGCCCGCGAGGCCATGAGGGTGTGTTTGTCTGTTATGAGTATGAGGTCCGGCTAGTGCCATAGACAGTGCCAGCCCATTTCAGGTCCCATCAGAGAGTCCACTTCTTGGACCATTAAGCCTGCCCTTAGTAAGTAGTTGCTTTCATCTTGTGGGCTCTGGTTGGTTCCTACTACTTGTGGTTGGATGTGCAACATGTGTCTTAGAGCCCTGCGAGCAATCTTCAGCTTTCTCCTTAGTGACTCAATAGCCTCCTCCTCTTCATATTGTGTGGCATCCAAGAGAGTATTGAGGAAGGCATGTTGTTGGGCTTCCAAGCTTATTTGTGCGGCCTCTACCCTGCTTTTTGCTAATATCTTGTCACCTTCTTTCACTCCTACCTACCCATTCATTTGCTCTTCTTTTCATCTCTTCCAAGCTTTCATTATGCCTTCGAGATAAGGCACTTATTCTCTAATCTTGTTTCTCAATTTCTCTTTCTACTCTCTTATTCTCTTCTAGTTCTACAACCACCGTCTTCTCCAAATTTTCCATGTTCTCCTGATATCTTTGGGCCCTCTCTCTTCTTCCCTAGTTGTAAACTCCTCCATGGCATTCTGGACTCTTTTCATGTGTCCTTCAGCTCTTTTTGTTGTAGGATCAAGAACTTGTACTCCCTTTGAAGTTCCACCAGCTTCTGATTCTCATCTTCAAGCCTCTTTCTCCAACTTTCCTGTTGATTCTCCTTAGCCCTGAGCTCCACCTTTAGCTCACTTATTTCTCTTTGATAACCAGTCACTTGGTAGGTTCTCTCAAGCTATAAGGCTGCTAGTGTTTCTTTCTTTGCTTCTAACTTGACAACAACCATCTTCTTTTCCTCCTTTGCTCTCTTCAGCTGTGAAAGGAGTTCTCTTACATAATCATCATAATTCGTAGACTACGACAATGCTGTAGGGGTAGTCATTGTGGATGCTTCTATCTTATGTCTCTTGGGATCTTGTCTTGACTCTGCATCTGTAGATGTTGACCTCTTTGTTCCCATAACTAGGGTTCTTCCACTAGCATCTTGAGCTATCTCTTTATTGATGAGAAACTCCACTCAGGCCATAAGATTACTAGCATCTACTATGGTTGATGTGCTTTAGGTGGGTGTAGAGATTGGGGTGGTAGGCACTAGGACAGGTGAATCAATCAAACCCTTGCCCTTGCCTTTTGTTACTGGGGGTGGCATAATTTTTGGCACTTTGGAACCCTGAGCCTTCTTCTTTGTGTGGGCTCATGGTAGCCCCAACTCCTCATCTCTGGAGGGTTGCTCCACTGAAATGTAGACGGTCCTAGTTATATCCTCTTCTTCTATCCTTCTAAGCTCCTCAAGCTCTTCATCTACCTTTCTCTTTCTCTCTTCTTCTACCTTCCTTTGGGGGTTTTCTTATTGGACTTTTTGGCCCCTCCGTGGCTAGTAGACTGTGTTTCCTGTTCTCCTTCTTCATCACTCATGGTTCTCTCACTAGAGTGTTGTTGCTCTTGGTGGGGAGGTGACTTGTCTAGTGTCTCATCAATTCCTTCATCGCTTTGCACTTCCCCTAATGCCTCCTTGATGATGGCACCCAAGACCCCACTAAATCTAATGGTTGAGGCCTTAGATGTGGACTTCTTTTTTGCCTTGGAGGCCGGGGACACTCCACCTGTGGGTCTTCCACCTATATTCAGTGCCTTTGCTAAGGTCTTAATTGTCTTCTGCATGAATTCATTCAAGTTCACTTCATCTAAAGACTTGGCTGCAATGCTTTCCAGCATTGGCACATTGATCTTGCTCATCAACGTGTTGCACCTTTGGCTAGAAAACAAGGCATGCATCATCTTGTCTTGTAGTTTGGACTTGTGGGTTGGGGATATCAACTAAGTTGATGCCGTCATTAGTATGGACCATCACTTTGTCCATTCCCAGCATGTTTTACACGTCCCTTTTTGGCCTTCTTTCAACTTTGTTGGACAAGCCCAATGCTCTCTCCACTAGCTCTCTAGGGTCAACTCAACTTCTACTTGGTAGGTGGCCTCTCCTTACCGGCACAGTCACGATGCCGCTGTTTCTATTGAAAGTATAGAGAAACTCCATGCACTTTTCATAATCCACATCTTGCCTGATTTTCTCTAGGTACTTCTACAAATTGCTTTGATTCACAATTTGCTTTATGGCTTGCTCTTCCATGACTACATCTTCCAAATTCAAGATGTGCCTGAACTTGAATTGGTTGTAGGCTCTTGTCTCCATTGAGAGGCCATACTTTGCTTTCTCATCCTCTGAGAATGACAACTTGTTGGTTTTCTCCTATCGTGCCATTGTAGGTGCCTATCATGAAGCCACAACTCACCATTAGTGTTCTTTAGATAATTTTTTGTAGAAAGACATGTAGGAAATGGAAAAAATGCTTATGGAAAATTGAAATGCTTAAATAAATAAAGGAAAACTTTCTTCAAACAGTCCATGCATTCCTCAAAAAATTTGTGGCACTTTTCCTCAATCATAAGTTGATATTTATCCATTCTTTTCCGATTTTGGACGTTGATTGAGGTTTAAGGTTTGTTTTGTTTTTATGTTCCACACCTTATCCCCTCCTCCTTGGAAAGGAGAAGAATCCTTCCTAGGATTAGAGGTTGAAAGGTTAAGGCCATTTAGCACATGCTCACAGTGTTTTACTTTCACATGAGCCAAGCATAGAAGTTTGGATTATACTCCATGTGAGCATAGTGGTCTATGTCAACAGGTCAAATGCTTACGTGGGTGAGGTAAGTGAGGAAATCCATTAGAAAGTCATCAAAGTTTATTTGGCTAGCAATGTGTAACTCCTCCTCCATAAACATGTGATCTAAATAGGGGTGCATCATGATGTGCTCTTCAAGGAGTCAGTTGCGAATGGTGGTCAACACCCTATAGGAGGTCGGAGCTACATAAGTTGGGTCATACTTTGAGGTTTTGATGGCACCTCTTTGCTCAACGTCAGTCATGATTTGGCAACCCTCTAGCTCCCATTGAAGTCAAAGATCATACCATTCTCATAGGAAAGAGGAGTTGTTGATAGCAAGTTGTTTCAACTCTTGAATCTCTTGGTTTGTGCTAGAGAGCGTACTCTTGTCATATGAGGTGATGATTCGTCGTTTGTGCACTTGCTCATGGGAAATCTTGATGGCAATCAACTCCTCAGCTACTTGGGGAGGCTTAACAATTATGAATTTTGATTCTTCCCAAGAGCAAGGCAGCATATGTACTGTTGTGGCGAACGGCTCTTCTAAAAGGCCCAGGTCTAGTCGGTCATAGCTTTTAGCAAGTGTATTAAATGTAGTGTCCAAGCGTCGAAGGCAAATAACCAAGTAACCCCTCGTATTTTCAGCTAAGTTCGAGGCCAAGGTAAGAATTTATCATCACTCATAAGAGGGTTTTGTCAAGAATCGCGTGATGGGGGGATTTGCTTGAGCTGCTGTGCCAAACACACATTGTATACACAAGAGGAAGCTCACTCAAGAACATAAGAAGAGAGATGGAGGCCAAAAAATTTTCTTACTGATTTTTTCTTCTTCTTCCACACACTACACAATGTACACAAAGTATAGATAGGATACAACATAAAGAAAAGTGGCCTTATTAGTCAAACAGTGCATAACCGACTACATTAAATCGACTAGCACTATAACTTTGCCAGTTGTAGGTAGGTGTAACAAACTAAATATAATAAGTGATAAGTCAATGGCCATATAAGTGTCATAATGACCACCAACGTGCTAAGTGTAGACATGCGGACCCATCTAGCCAGGTGGTCCATCATCAATGCCTTTGTGAAAATGTGAGCTATCTGATCCTGTGTGCTCACATATACCAAGTTAATCTCTCCTACAAGTACCTTCTCTCTCACAAAGTGGTAGTGCACCTCAATGTGTTTTGTCCTAGTATGGAACACTAGATTCCTAGCAAGCTGTATGCTACTCATGTTGTCACAATGAATGACAACTAGACCATCTCCCTGCACATCCAAATCACCTAATAACTTTTGCAGCCATACCACCTCACATGCTGCCATAATGGCACCTCTATACTCAGCCTCTAAACTCGATAAAGAAATTGTAGGTTGCTTTTTGCTGCTCCATGTAATTGCTGCACTACCAAGGGACACTAGTAGATCTTCTGTCTCCCATGCTACTAGCCCAATCTGCATCTATCTATCCAAATACCTGTACGTCCTTACCTGCCTCATAAAAAAGTCCATAATGTAAGGTGGACTTCACATATCTCAATATACATCTAATTGCATCCAAATGTAAAGTGGACTTCACATATCTCAATATACATCTCATTATCATCATCTAATACATCACCATCAGGTGCATACCAGCTGCCCATCTAATCAAAGATAACATCCATGCTCACTCTGAACTCACTTGTGACAGGGTTATAACAGTGATACCCTTTCTTCTCTAAAGAGTATCCAATTAAAATACATTTTTCTACCTTTGGATCAAGCTTCTTCCATATGTCATCTGGCACATGAACATATGCAACACATCCAAATACCTTCAAGTGCGATACATCAAGCTTTTTGCCAGTAAAGCATTCTTCAGGAGTTATCCCATGATCTGCAGTTGTGGGGGTTCTGTTCATAATATAGACAGTACTATGGACAACCTCAAACCAAAAATGTTTGGGCATATTCTTTTCAACCATTAATGCCTGTGCGAGTTTTGCAATATGCCTATTTTTTCTTTCTGCAATCCCATTTTGCTATGGGGTATATCTACAAGTAAATTGCCTCTTTATCCCATGAGTCCTCAAGAAGCCACTAAACTCATTAGAGAGGTACTCTCCCCCTCCATCTGTTCTCAAGCATTTCACTTTTAAGCTTGTTTCTATTTCAACAGCTGCCTTAAAAGATTTGAAGTGCTCAAATACATCACTCTTTTCCTTCATGAAGTGTATCCATAACTTCCTTGAATAGTCATCAAGTCATCAATAAATGTGACAAAGTATTTGCTGCCACCAATGGATACATTCTGTGTAGGCCCCTAAACATCTGTATGCACTATATCAAGTATTTTTCTACTCACTTCTCTGTCATGCAAGAGGGTTGTCTTGCCTGCTTACCAAACTTGCATGCTTCACAGACTTTATGCAATTCTGCAACTCTAAATGAAGGAAACCATGTAATCAATCCTCTGGATTGTATTAATTTCAGCCTTTACACATTTGCATATCCAATACATTTATGCCATATTTCAATATTTGCAACTACTCCTTTTTCTTTAGCATACATAGCAGCATCCATTGCTAGAATTCCAGTATCTAAAGTGAACATGCGGCCAAATCTACTTCCTTTTGCGACCAACCTGCACCTATCATTAAAGTCTTCTACAAAAAAATCTTTTGCATTGAATGGGATCTGTAATCCCTACTCTACCATTTGGCCAACAGACACTAGATTCTTCGTGATTAATGGGACATGTAATACATCTGTCAGACTCTTTGTATGGCCATCATACAAGGACAAGGGAACCTTTCCAATGTGTGAAATTGGGTGACATGAATCATCACCCATCTGCACATAACCTAGATTTTGTAGCATCTCTCCAAACCATTCAACATGACTGGTCATATGATTAGATGCACCTGAATCGACATACCATACATCATCATGTGTCCCCTTTCCTGTAACTGTATTCATCATATGCTGCATAACAAACATATGCTCATTTTTGCCTTCATTCTGTCGTGAAGACAATGCATAGTTTCCTTACTATAATTTACCACTGCGAATATTATCCTTCTCAGCATAACAACGGGATGCAATATGACCTGTTTTGCCACAATAATGGCAAAAAATAGTAGAATTTCTAGAACCTCTATTTTGCCATCTACCTCCTCCTCTAGAGCTCCCCCTACCTCTAAAGTTTCCTCGGCCTCCTAAAACCTGCATTTCACCAAATTGTCGATTGAACCTGTTTTGCTAATTATTGCCAGCACGTCCCATACCACGGCCTCTCGAAGAGGATCTACCATGTCCCCTTCCTGAACCTGAGTAAAATGCTTAGACCTGTTTACCATTTCTTTCATAAAAATCACCCTGCATATTGATCTCTTCGGTAATCATGAGAGAGATCATCTCATCAAAATCTAGAAATGGCTTTCGTACATATATTGAAGTAACAAATGATTTCCATGCCTTCTCATTGTTAAGGCCACTCAAAGTGGATGAAACCAAATCATCATCATCAGGCATTGCATCAATCACTACTAAAGTATCTGCAATGCTCCTCACCTTCAACACATACTCATTGACAAACATTTTCCCTTTCTTCAAGCCATTCAACTCTTTCTTGAGTTGAATCTTTCATGCCTTTGTATTTATTGAAAATATGTTCTTAAAAATTGTCCAAACTGCATGTGAAGTTTCTGCATTTCTGATATGTCCCAACATTATATTATCAATGACTACAGATAGGCAGTATATCACCTTTTTGTCTTTTGCATTCCATTCTTTCCATGCTTTTAATTCATCTGTAGTTAGAGGGATACCCAGCTCTGGCTCCTTTTCTTCACCTAAAACAAACTCATAAAGGCCCTTTCCAATGAGGAAGTTCGTCACATGGAACTTCCATGAAGGATAGTTATTCTTGTCGAGCTTCTCAATAATGGGATTTCCATTGTTCTATGCCATTATCACAAACAAGGATACAACACAGCAAGCTAGTCTTCTGCAATCTTTCACAACACGTGCACAACAATACACCAAGCAACCTTTTTCACTGATTGTTTAATAGTACATGTAATTGCAACCTGTTTGCAGATAAACCTTATGTTTTCTTCCTGCAAACACCTCAAAAAATTACAAATTTGAAATCTATAACATGTTCACCCACTTTCAGTCAATACATCCAAAATCACAGTGTACCCTAAAATTGATGTCCGCAACCTTGTGGCTTTAAAACAAGGGCTGAAACGGCCTCAGATGCCCAAAATAATTGCAGATAAGTCCTAAAGGGCTAGCCTGTAAAATATACAGTGCTTTTCTCGCTTACCAAATCTCATAGCAATCTGAGATTTTTGCTCTACTCTGCTTTCAGTACCTCCATCAGCACTATCTGAGGGAGAGAGAGTGGAAGAATGGGAGAGCTTCTTACCCATTGCTTGCTTTCTCGAACCTTGCTTCTTCTCCTTCACTTCAGCCTTCAAAATCAGCCTCTCTTGGTGGCGTGGCTTTGATACCATGTTAAGAATCGTGTAATGGGGGGATTTGCTTGAGCTGCTGTGCCAAACATACACTGTATACACAAGAGGAAGCTCACTCAAGAACACAAGAAGAGAGATGGAGGCCAAAACATTTTCTCGCTGATTTTTTCTTCTTCTTTCATACACTATACAATGTACACAAAGTATAGATAAGATACAACATAAAGGAAAGTGGCCTTCTAAGTCAAACAATGCATAACCGACTACACTAAATCGACTAGCGCCATATCTTTGCCAACTGTAGGTAGGTGTAACAAACTAAATATAATAAGTGATAAGTCAATGGCCATGTGAGTATCATAATGACCACCAACGTGCTTAGTGTAGATGTGCGGAAGTAGTGCAGTAACTTGCGCATTAGGCATAGGTTTCGATGTAGATGTTGTGCGGCTAGATGCTTATGAGGCCCTAAGGGCATCAACAGTGCTAGGTTGAGGTGGTTTGGAGGCATCAAGCTATAGTTTTGGTCAATAGACTTGTTGAGACTCTGCAAGCATAGTGGTATTAGGCATGTTCCACTACTTCCTCATCCTTGTCTTCAATTTCCATGATTGTGGCAACTCATACTTTCATAGGGGACTCTAGCATGGGAGGCTTGTGTAGTGGATGTGTGGGAGGGTAGTACTTCTTTATGTGACTACCATTGAAGAAGCCTATGCTCTCTCCATTGAGGGTCTCCAGCTCCACATTGTCAGTTTGGTTGATGGTGTGAACTCAAAAAGGCCCTAATCCCCTAAACTTCATTTTTTACTTGTGGCCTTTCACTAAGTATTACAACACAAGGTTGTTCCGATTGAAGTCTTGCTACTTGACATGCTTGTCAAACTAGCTCCTACACCATGCCTTTTCACAAATAAGTGCATGGATAGTGAGAAGTCAAGTCTTTTGTCAAGAATCGCATGGTGGGGGGACTTTCTCAAGATGCTGCGCCGAACACACGCAGAATGCACAAGGAGAAGCTCACTCAAGAGACAAGAAGAGAGATGGAGGCCAAAACGTTTTCTTGCTGGTTTCTTATTCTTCTTCCACACTCTTTTACAATGTATACAAAGTATAGATAAGATACAACATAAAGAAAAGTGGCCTACTAAGTCAAACAATGCATAACTAACTACACTAGTCGACTGGCGCTATAACTATGCCAACTGTAAATAGGTGTAACAACCTGAATATAATAAGTAATGAGTTAGTGGCCATGTGAGAGTCATAATGACCACCGACGTGCTACGTGTAGACGTGTGGATCCATCTAACTAGGTGGTCCATCATCAATGTCTGCATGTGTTGAGCTTGTCATCTCAACACTCCCCCTCAAGCTCAACTGCATCTTTGCAACTCCAAGTAAGCTTCAAAAATTTTGAAGCTTCTCTGTACCCAATGCCTTTGTGAAGATGTCAGCTATCTAATCATGTGTGCTGACATATACCAAGTCAATCTCACCTGCTAGTACCTTCTCTCTCACAAAGTGTGCTGACATACACCAACTCCTGGCATGGAACACAGGGTTCCTAGCCAACTGTATACTGCTCATGTTGTCACAATAAATGATATCTGGACCTTCCACCTACACATCCAAATTAGCCATTAACTTTTGTAACCATACCACCTCACATGCTGCAATAGCAACACCTCTATACTCAGCCTCTATACTCGACAAAGCACTTGTAGATTGCTTTTTGTTGCTCCAAGCAACTGCTGCACTACCAAGAGAGAACATGTATCCGCTGGTAGATCTTCTATCAGTCATACTACCAGCCCAATATGCATCTGTGTATCTAAACACATGTACATCTGTACCTGCCTCATAGAAAAGTCCGTAATGTAATGTGGACTTCATATATCTCAATATGCATCTGACTGCATCCAAATGTGGCTTTCTAGGTACTTGGATAAACTGACTCACAAGACCAACCACGTAGCTCAAGTCTGGCCTTGTAATGGTCATGTAGATTTAACTCCCCACTATCCTCCTAAACATAGTAGGGTCTTCTATCTCATCCCCAGCATCAGCACTCAACTTTACATTTTGCTCTAACGGGACTGAAAGTGGTTTGCATGCTATCATACGAAACTTGGACAATATATCCAAGCCATACTGTCTTTGGGAGAGCCATATAACATCATCACATCTAATCACCTCAATGCCAAGGAAGTACCTTAGCTCACCTAAATCCTGCATCTCAAACTTCTTCTTCAAAAAATCCTTAACTTCAACAATCCCACTATCACTATCACTTGTAATAATCAAGTCATCCACATAGATGACTATGATGACCAAACCTGCATCTCCCTTTCTCACATAAAGTGAGTGATCATCAGAAACATAAGAGCCAATATTGACAAGATACTCTCTGATCTTGTCAGACCATGCTCTAGGTGCTTGCTTGAGCCCATAGAGTGCCTTCTTCAACCTGCACACATACGTGGAATACTCTAAATCTTCATAACCTACTGGTTGATCCATATACACTTCTTCCTGCAAATCACCATGCAATAAGGCATTCTTCACATCCATTTGTTGCAACCTCCAACCTTTGGCTGTTGCCAAAGCAATCACACATCTAATAGTTGCCATCCTAGCAACTAGACTGAAGGTTTCTTCATAATCTATGCCATATATTTGGGTATAGCCTTTTGCAACCAGCCTAGCTTTGTACCTACTAATAGAACCATCTGCATTGTGTTTAATCTTATAAAGCCACTTACATCCAATAGCTTTCTTGCCCTTCGGCAATGATACTAGATCCCAAGTCTTATTGGTCTCTAATGCAGCCATCTCCTCATCCATTGCTGCATCCCAATGAGCATGACCAACAGCCTCCTCAAAACATGTAGGCCCAACATCCTCAACTAGTTTTCCCATATAAGCATAATGGTGAGCTGCACAACCTTCAAAACCAAATCTTTTAATAGGATATTTGACCCTGCTAGATCTTCGTACCACCGGATCACTCAATGGAGCCTTTACATTACTATGAGCTCTCTATATACCTGGTGTCTTGACAGAAGGAATACCAAGCTCATCATCCAAGCTCTCTGAGCCACTAGAGTCTCCATCAAGAACTACATCAATGCCATCTGACACTTTATTCTTTCCTTTGTCTTTACCTGTAGTGCTACTAGATGCACCTGAAGATGTAGAGGTACTCCTTAGTCTCCCAGACCAAGGACTACCAAATGATGTCTCTGGTCCACTAAGAGTCCATGATTCTTACTTTTCAGCCTGCACATGAGTGTCATGATCATCATCATCATCCAATGCATCACCACTAGATGCATACCAATTGCTCATTTCATCAAAGATGACATCCTTGCTCACTCTGAACTTACATGTGATAGGGCTATAATAGCGATACCCTTTCTACTCTAAAGAGTATCCAAAAAAAACACATTTTTGTGCCTTTGGATCAAGCTTCTTCCGTAGCTCATCTGGCACATGAACGTATGCAACACAGCCAAATACCTTCACGTGCGATACATCAGGCTTCTTGCCTGTAAAGCATTCTTCAGGAGTCATCCCATGAACTGAAGCTGTGGGAGTTCTGTTCATAATATAAACAGCAGTATGAACAACCTCAGACCAAAAATGCTTAGGCATATTCTTTTCAGCCATCAAGGCATGTGCAACTTCTGCAATATGCCTGTTTTTCATTTTTGCAACCCCATTTTGCTGTGGGGTATATCTACATGTGAACTGTCTCTTTATCCATGAGACCTCAGAAAATCACTGAACTCATTCGAGAGGTACTCTCCCCCTTCATCTGACCTCAAGCACTTTAATTTCAAGCTTGTTTCTCTTTCAACTGTAGCCTTGAAAGTTCTAAAGTGCTCAAACGCTTCACTCTTTTCCTTCATAAAATATACACACAGCTTTCTAGAACAATCATCAATGAATGTGACAAAGTATGAACTGCCTCCAAGAGATACATTTTGTGTAGGCCCCCAAATGTCTGTATACACAACATCAAGGATATTTCTGCTTACATCTCTGTCATGTGAAAAGGGTTATCTTGCCTGCTTACCAAACTGACATGCTTCGCATACCTTATGAAATTTTGCAACTCTAAATGTAGGCAAACCTGTAACCAACCCTTTGGACTGCATTAATTTTAGCCTTTGTACATTTGCATGTCCAATGCGTTTGTGCCAAATTTCAATATTTGCAACAACACCTTTTCCTTTAGCATACATAGTAGCATTCATAGTAGGAATTCCAGCATCCAGAGTAAACATACGTCCAACTCTACTTCCCTTTGCTACCAACCTGCACTTGTCATTGAAGACTTCTACAAAGCAGCCCTTTGCATTAAATCTGACTTGCAGCCCTTGCTCTACCATTTGACCGACTGACACCAAGTTCTTCGTAATAGATGGCACATGTAATACATTTGAAAGACTCTTTGTCTTACCATCATGCAAGGACAAGGAAACTTTTCCAATGTGTGAAATTGGGTGGCATGAATCATCATCCATCTGCACCTAACCTACATTTTGCAAATCCTGCATCTCTCCAAACCATTCTGCATGGCTGGTCATATGATTGGATGCACTTCAATCAACATACCAAACATTATCATGAGTTCCCTTCCCTGTAACAACAATTAGCATATGCTGCATAACAAACAGACGTTCATTTTTGTCTTCATTTTGTCATGAAGACGATGCATAGTTTCCTTGCTGCAACTTAGCACTGTGAATATCATCTTTCTTAGCATAACATTGAGCTACAATATGACATGTTTTGCCATAGTAGTGACACATAATACCAGAGTTGTTAGAGCCTCTGTTCTGCCATCCACCTCTTCCTCTAAAGCTCCCCCTGACTCTAAAGTTACCACGACCTCCTGAAACTTGCATATTGCCAAATTGTTGATTCAATCTGTTTTGCTGGTTGTCACTACCACGTCCTATACCACGACCTCTTGAAGAGAACCTACCATATCCCCTTCCTAAACTAGAGTAGAAAGCTTGGACCTGTTCACCACTTCTTTCAGATGTCTCACTCTGCATATTGATCTCTTCAGTGATCATAAGGGAGACCAACTCATCGAAATATGGAAATGGCTTTCAGACATATATGGAAGTTACAAAAGACTTCCAAGCCTTTTCATTATTCAATCCATCCAAGGTAGACGACACCAAATCATCATCATTGGGGATTGCATCAATCGTTGCCAATGCATCTACAATGCTCCTTACCTTCAGTGCATACTCATTAATAGACATCTTCCCTTTCTTCAATGTATTCAACTCTTGCTTGTGTTGAATCTTTCATGCCTTTGTATTTACGGAAAACATACTTTCAAGTATGGTCCAAGATGCATATGAATTCTCTGCATTTCTAATATGTCCCAGCATATTATTGTCAATTACTGCAGATATCCAATACATGACCTTCTTGTCTTTTGCATTCCATTCCTTCCGTGCCTTTGTCTCTTCTGTAGTTGGAGGATCACTCACCTCTGGCTCATTTTCTTCACCTGAAACAAACTCGTAGAGGCCTTTTCCAATAAGGAAGTTCGTGACACGGAACTTCCATGAAGGGTAGTTGTTCTTGTCAAGCTTCTCAATGATGGAGCTTCCACTGTTCTCAGCCATTATCACAAAACTAATACCAAACAGCAAGCAAATCTTCTGCAACCCCCGACCTGTAGTGTACAGCAATACATTAGATAGCCTTTTTCACTATCTACTCAATAATACATGCAATTTGCAACCTGTTTGCAGATAAACCTTATGTTTGCTTCCTGCAAACACCTCAAGAATTACAGATTCACAATCTGTAACCTACGCACCCACTTTCAGTCAAAACAGCCGAAATCACAGTGTACCCTGAAACTGTTGTCCGCAACCTTGCAGCTCTAAAACGGGGTCTGAAATGGCCTCAGATGCCCAAAATAACTACGGAATACACAGTGCTCTTTGCGCACACCAAATCTCACTGCAATCTGAGATTTTTGCTCTACCCTGCTTCCGGTGTCTCCACAGGTACTATCCAAGAGAAATAGTGGAAGGATGGAAGAGCTTCTTACCCATGGCTTGCTTGCTTGAACCTTGCTTCTTCTCCTTCACTTCAGCCTTCAAAATTAGCCTCTTTCACTGGTGCGGCTCTGATACCATGTCAAGAATCGCGTGGTGGGGGGACTTGCTCAAGATGCTACGCTGAACACACAAAGAATGCACAAGGAGAAGCTCACTCAAGAGACAAGAAGAGAGATAGAGGCCAAAACGTTTTCTTGCTGGTTTCTTCTTCTTCTTCCACACTCTTTCACAATGTACACAAAGTACAGATAAGATACAATATAAAGGAAAGTGGTCTACTAAGTCAAACAATGCATAACCGACTACACTAGTCGACTAGCGCTATAACTATGCCAACTGTAAATAGGTGTAACAACCTGAATATAATAAGTAATGAGTCAGTGGCCATATGAGAGTCATCATGACCACCGACGTGCAAAGTGTAGACGTGTGGAACAATCTAACTAGGCGGTCCATCATCAATGTTTGCATGTGTTGAGCTTGTTATCTCAACATCTTTGATAGAGATTCTAACTCAACTAGGTGTTCTATCCTCCATGCATCCTTCCCATCCCATTGCTCTTGAATGGCTACTCTCAAGCTAGTGACAATGAATTCCATTGGTAAAATGGCTTCAGTTCCATAGGTCAACCTAAAGGGAGTCTGTCTTATAGCCATTTTATAGGCTATTTGATAGGCCCATAAGGCTGCATCAGCTTGTTGCCCCAATCCCCGTGCAAAGTGGAGACTACCTTGGTCAAGATGTTCAGTAAGATCTTATTTGTAGCTTCTTCCTAGTCATTTTCTTGAGGGTAGTAAGGCGAGGATTTCTGATGTACAATCAGAAAGGTAGACAGGAGGTGAGCAATCACTTCATTGATGAAATGCTTGCATTGATCACTAACTAGTTCAATGGGGCAGCCAAATCGCGGGATCACCTGCTCCCAAAGGAACTTAGCTGTGGTTCTAGCATCATTCTTTCTAGTGGCTCATGCTTTTGCCCACTTTGTGAGGTATTCCGTGGCAATTATAAAGTACTTGGCCTGGGAATATTGTGCTCCAGGACTAATTAGCCCGATGAACTCGATTTTCCATTTTTTGAAAGGTTGCCTTGCAATGATTGATGTTAATTCCATCTTGTCCTTACAAACAGGTACCTTAGTCTGTTGGCATTCATCACAATGCTTTAAAAATCATGTTTCCTCTCAAAAAAGTGTAAGCCACCATAGTTGAGACTGCAACACCTTTTAGGTTGTCGTGTCTCTGCTAAAGTGTCCTTCAGAATTGACGTAGCAATCCGTCCTCCTCCCCTAGCTAATAGAGCTAACCTAAAATCGATTGATAGGGTTGTATCTTGAGGATGAGTCACCTAAGTCGTAGGCTTTGTCAATGGATCTTTTAGGTAGTCTGTGTTCAAGAACTTGGACTATGTCATCTGCCCAATATGACATCAAGTCGGCTCTAAAGAAATATTTCTCGCTAGATAGGTTAAAGAGATGCATGTGCGGCAAATCATCGACGATACCCTATCCACCAGCGGCTTCTCCTATGGGTATGTGGGACATGTGGTTAACTATGTAATGTTGTTTTCCCTTGCACACAACCATAGAGAAGTCAAATTCTAATAGTAGAAGTAACCATCGAGCAGTGCGTCCTGTGGCACAAGGTTTATTAACAAGATAGAGCAAGAATTGATGGTCAACAAAGAAAGTAAAAGTCATAGCCAATAGATAATGCAGAAATTTCTTTATAGCAAATACCATTGCTAAACCTTCTCTCTCCATCATGGAATAATTCATTTTGGTGTCTGTGAGTTGTCTACTAGTGAAACTCACTAGATAGTCTATATTGTGTTCGCTAGGTTGGCACAACATTGTCCCCCATGGAAAACCTCCTAGAGGTGTCAATGTGGACGTGGAAGGTGGGGCTCATAGTATTGGCACGGTTGTCAGAGCCTTTTTCAACTCTTCATATGCGCATTGGCATTCCTCGGTCCATTCGAATATTATTAGTAGTTTGTAGAATGGTCTAGCGATTAAGACATAGTTCAACACAAATAATCGATAGTATCATATATGGCCTAGGAATCATAGAACTCCCTTGTAATTGGTTGGTAATGGAAGGTAAAAAATAACCCTAACTTTTGAGAAGTCAATGTGGCAATGCCATTCTTGGATACCATGTGCCCTAGGATGCATCCATGCTTCACCCAAAACTAGGACTTAGGGGGATTAGACGGTACATGTCTCTCTTCATTGCACCGTTGACTTTCTTATATTAATGTAAACTTTTATTTTCTCATTCTTCTTGAGGACGATAACAATGAGTGAGACCTAATCTGTGTGCTCAATTTCATAGATGCATCCTACTCTTAAGATTTTTTCTATCTCCTCCTTGACTGCATGATCATGCTTGGGATTCATCGAATACGGTTGCTGCCTGACCAACATTGCATTAGGTGTCATGGGGATGTTATAAGTCACTATATTTGGATCCACTCCTTTTAGCCCAAGCAAAGAAGTCTATGTAAACTCATATGAGAGTAGTGAGACTGGCTTCTTCCTACTCGCTCAATTCATCAGCAATAAAGAAAGTCAGGGTATCTCCCCTTCCTTAGCCAAATTAACCTCTTTCACTTTGACAGGTCCTTCTATAGGCTCGCTTTCTTGCCCTTGTCTTTTGGCTCCTAGAAAGATCACTACCCTATCGCCTCTCTTGAACTTCATAAATCGTTTTGGTAGGTCTTGTGGTTTTTTCTATTCTCTAGCTTCTCACTCCCTACATTGTCTCTTCATTTCCTCCTTCAACCTTCAGTGCCTTAGGCGTACCGGTAGGTCTCCCTTGGTGCATTTTGTATTAGGAAGTCAAGGTATCTATTGCTGTCTGAGCTCACTTTTGATTCAGAATCAAACTCTTCATCATCGCTAGAAGAGGCAGTCTCTCCTAGTGATTGTTGCTTTGACGGTGATTCCATTCTCAATAGAGACGTGGCAAGTGGCTGAACTAGCCTGTTGCTTACTCATAGTCTATCACCCCTAAATGGACTAGCTAGGTGCGATCGCATTCAGTTTTGAGAACTCCTCTTTTGATTCGAAATGCATTGGCAATCTGTGCCTTGAGTCTACTCTAATCTTCTCAATTACATGACTATCTATGTCATATTCTATTGTGTCAGTCTCCTCTTTACTATGTTCGTTCATAGAATAGCAATCTTCATACTCATCATTTGAACTGTCCTCATCCGACTACTTGTCATATCCTAAGCCTCGATGATTTTTTTATTTCTCATCGGTGACTAAGGCCCATTGTACATCAAGTTTAGATTGTGCACCTTAGTCCACCTCCACTTTGGTTCGTCTAAGAGATTCTTGAGGGGTTTGAGGTTAGCGGATATGTTGCCAGGCTAGCTCATGCGTCAAGTGCTCTAAGACCTTGTGGAGCTCTCGCTTGTTGTTTGAGATATGGAATGTGATAGGAGTGGGCCATTCACTAGTGCTTTTGGCCATCATGCATAGTGGCATTGAGGGTCCTTGGGCTCACCGATTGCATTAGCAACTTGTTCGCATTCCTCATTGTTCGAGAATGGCAGATCAATCATGGCTAACACATGCATCCAATTGTGCTCATCCTCAGGGCACGGGATATACTTTGTTAGCATCCTAGCCCATAAGACTTTCTAACTTGAGTATCACCCCTCAACAGAGCTGAGATGGTATTGAGGTCGACTAGCATAGTCTTCCAGGTATCCATTTCTACCTTCACTAATTTTGTTTGATTGCTAAGATGTCAAGAATCGCGTGGTGGGGGGACTTGCTCAAGATGCTGCACCAAACACACACAGAATGCACAAGGAGAAGGTCACTCAAGAGACAAGAAGAGAGATGGAGGTGAAAACGTTTTCTTGCTGGTTTCTTCTTCTTCTTCCACACTCTTTACAATGTACACAAAGTATAGATAAGATACAACATAAACGAAAGTGGCCTACTAAGTCAAACAATGTATCACCGACTACACTAATCGACTGGTGCTATAACTATGCCAGCTGTAAATAGGTGTAACAACCTGAATATAATAAGTAATGAGTCAGTGGCCATGTGAGAGTCATAATGACCACCGACGTGCTAAGTGTAGACGTGTGGACCTATCTAACCAGGCGGTCCATCATCAATGTCCGCACGTGTTGAGCTTGTCATCTCAACACTCCCCCTCAAGCACAACTGCATCTCTACAACTCCAAGTAAGCTTTGAAACTTTTGAAGCTTCTCTGTACCCAATGCCTTCATGAAGATGTCAGCTATCTGATCCTGTGTGCTGACATACGCCAAGTCAATCTCACCTGCTAGTATCTTCTCTCTCACAAAGTGGTAGTGTACCTCAATATGTTTTGTCCTAGCATGGAACACATGGTTCCTAGCCAACTGTATATTGCTCATGTTGTCACAATAAATGACAACTAGACCTTCCACCTGCACATCCAACTCAGCCAATAACTTCTGTAGCCATACTACCTCACATGCTACAATAGCAGCACCTCTATACTTAGCCTCTATACTCCACAAAGCAACTGTAGATTGCTTTTTGCTGCTCCAAGTAACTACTGCACTACCAAGAGAGAACATGTATCCACTGGTAGATCTTCTATCAGACATACTATCAGCCCAATCTGCATCTCTGTATCCAAACACCTGTACATTTGTACCTGCCTCATAGAGAAGTCCATAATGTAATGTGGACTTAACATATCTCAATATGCGTCTGACTGCATCCAAATGTGGCTTTCTAGGTACTTACATAAACTGACTCACAAGACCAACAGCATAGCTCAAGTCTGGCCTTGTAATGGTCATGTAGATCAAAATCCCCACTATTCTCCTGAACATAGTAGGGTATTCTATCTGATCCCCAACATCAGCACTCAACTTTACATTTTGCTCCAACGGGACTGAAAGTGGTTTGCATGCTATTATACCATACTTGGACAACATATCCAAGCCGTACTATCTTTGGGACAGCCATATACCATCATCACATCTGATCACCTCCATGCCAAGGAAGTATCTTAGCTCACCTAAATCCTTCATCTCAAACAGCTTCTTCAAAGAGTCCTTGACTTCAGCAATCCCACTATCACTATCACCTATAATAATCAAGTCATCCACATAGATGGCTATGATGACCAAACCTGCATCTCCCTTTCTCACATAAAGTGAGTGATTAGCATCAAAAACATAAAAGCCAATATTGACAAGATACTCTCTGATCTTGTCAGACCATGCTCTAGGTGCTTGCTTGAGCCCATAGAGCACCTTCTTCAACCTGCACACATACGTGGGATGCTCTAAATCTTCATAACCTGTTGGCTGATCCATATACACTTCTTCCTGCAAATCACCATGCAAGAAGGCATTATTCACATCCATTTGCTGCAATCTCCAACCTTTGGCTATTGCCAAAGAAATCACACATCTTACAGTTGTCATCCTAGCAACTGGACTGAAGGTTTCTTCATAATCTATGCCATATGTCTGGGCATAGCCTTTTGCAACCAGCCTAGCTTTGTACCTACTAATAGAACCATCTGCATTTTGCTTAATCTTATAAACCCACTTGCATCCAATAGGTTTCTTGCCCTTTGGCAATGATACTAGATCCCAAGTCTTATTGGCCTCTAATGCAGCCATCTCCTCATCCATTGCTACATCCCAATGAGCATGACCAACAGCCTCCTCAAAACATGTGGGCTCAATATCCTCAACTAGTTTCACCATATAAGCATAATGGTGAGATAGATAACCTTCAAAACCAAATCTTTTAACAGGATATTTGACCCTGCTAGATCTATGTACCACCGGATCACTCAATGGAGCCTTTACATTACTATGAGCTCTCTGTACACCTGGTGTCTTGACAAAAGGAATACCAAGCTCATCATCCAAGCTCTCTGAGCCACTAGAGTCTCAATCAAGAACTGCATCAATGCCATCTGACACTTTATTCTTTCCTTTGTCTTTACCTATAGTGCTACTAGATGCACCTAAAGATGTAGAGGTACTCCTTAGTCTCCCAGACCAAGGACTACCAGATGACTTCTCTGGTCCACTAAGAGTTCGTGATTCTTGCTTTTCAGCGTGCACATGAGTGTCATGATCATCATCATCATCGAATGCATCACCACTAGATGCATACCAACTACTCATTTCATCAAAGATGACATCCCTGCTCACTCTGAACTTACATGTGACAGGGTTATAACAGCGATACCCGTTCTGCTCTAAAGAGTATCCAATAAAGACACACTTTTCAGCCTTTGGATCCGCAACTCATCTGGCACATGAACATACGCAATGCAGCCAAACACTTTCAAGTGTGAGACATTAGGCTTCTTACCTGTAAAACATTCTTCAGGGATATACCATGAACTGCAGCTGTGGGAGTTCTGTTTATAATATAAATAGCAGTATGAACAGCCTCAGACAAAAAATGCTTAGGCATATTCTTTTTAGCCATCAAGGCACATGCAACTTCTGCAATATGCCTATTCTTCCTTTCTGCAATCCCATTTTACTCTGGGGTATACCTTCATGTGAACTATCTCTTTATCCCATGAGACCTCAGAAAATCACTGAACTCATTCGAGAGGTACTCTCCCCCTCCATCTGACCTCAAGCACTTTACTTTCAAGTCTGTTTCTCTTCAACTGCAGCCTTCAAAGTTCTAAAGTGCTCAAACGCTTCACTCTTTTCCTTCATAAAATATACCCACAGCTTTCTAGAATAATCATCAATGAATGTGACAAAGTATGAATTGCCTCCAAGAGATACATTTTGTGTAGGCCCTCAAATGTCTGTATGCACAACATCAAGAATATTTCTGCTTACATCTCTGTCATGTGAAAAGGGTTGTCTTGCTTGCTTACCAAACTGACATGCTTCGCATACCTTATGAAATTCTGCAACTCTAAATGTAGGAAAACCTGTAACCAACCCTTTGGACTGCATTAATTTCAGCCTTTGTACATTTGCATGTCCAATGCGTTTGTGCCAAATTTCAATATCTGCAACAACACCTTTTCCTTTAGCATACATAGTAGCATTCATAGTAGGAATTTCAGCATCCAGAGTAAACATATGTCCAACTCTACTTCCCTTTGCTACCAACCTGCACTTGTCATTGAAGACTTCTACAAAGCAGCCCTTTGCATTAAATCTGACTTGCAGCCCTTGCTCTACCATTTGACCGACTGACACCAAGTTCTTTGTAATAGATGGCACATGTAATACATCTAAAAGACTCTTTGTCTTACCATCATGCAAGGACAAGGGAAGTTTCCAATGTGTGAAATTGGGTGGCATGAATCATCACCCGTCTGCACATAATCTGCATTTTGCAAATCCTGCATCTCTCCAAACCATTCTGAATGGCTGGTCATATGATTGGATGCACTTGAATCAACATACCAAACTTCGTCATGTGTTCCCTTTCCTGTAACAGCATTTAGCATATGCTACATAACAAACAGAAGTTCATTTTTGTCTTCATTCTATCATGAAGAGGATCTATAGTTTCCTTGCTGCAACTTACCACTGCGAATATCATCTTTCTTAGCATAACATTGGGCTACAATATGACCTGTTTTGCCACAGTAGTGACACACAATACCAGAGTTGTTAGAGCCTCTGTTCTGCCATCCACCTCTTCCTCTAAAGCTCCCCCTGACTCTAAAGTTACCCCATGACCTCCTGAAACCTGCATATCGCCAAATTGCTGATTCAATGTGTTTTGCTAGTTGTCACTACCACGTCCTGTACCACGGCCTCTGGAAGAGAACCTGCCACGTCCCCTTCTTGAACTGGAGTAGAAAGCTTGGACCTGTTCACCACTTCTTTCAGATGTCTCACTCTGCATATTGATCTCTTCAGTGATCATAAGGGAGATCAACTCATCGAAATCTGGAAATGGCTTTTTGACATATACGGAAGTTACAAAAGACTTCCAAGCCTTTTCATTGTTAAGTCCACCCAAGGTAGACGACACTAAATCATCATCATCGGGCATTGCATCAATCGCTGCCAATGCATCTGCAATGCTCCTTACCTTCAGTGCATACTCATTGATAGACATATTCCCTTTCTTCAATGTATTCAACTCTTGCTTGAGTTGAATCTTTCATGCCTTTGTATTTACGGAAAACATACTTTCAAGTATGGTCCAATCTACATATGAATTCTCTGCATTTCTAATATGTCCCAGCATATTATTGTCAATTATTGCAGACAGCCAATACATGACCTTCTTGTCTTTTGCATTCCATTCCTTCCGTGCCTTTGTCTCGAAGTTTGTGACACGGAACTTCCATGAAGGGTAGTTGTTCTTGTTGAGCTTCTCAATGATGGGGCTTCCACTGTTCTCTGCCATTATCACAAAACTAATACCAAACAACAATCAAATCTTTTGCAACCCTCGAACTGTAGTGCACAGCAATACACTAGACAGCCTTTTTCACTGTCTGCTCAATAATATATGCAATCTGCAACCTATTTGCAGATAAACCTTATGTTTGCTTCCTACAAATACCTCAAGAATTACAGATTCGCAATTTGTAACCTGCGCATCCACTTTCGGTCAAAACAGCCGAAATCACAGTGTACCCTGAAACTATTGTCCGCAACCTTGCGGCTCTAAAACAGGGCCTGAAACTGCCTCAGATGTCCAAAATCTCACTGCAATATGAGATTTTTACTCTGCCCTGCTTTCGGTGCCTCCACAAGCACTATCCAAGAGAAAGAGTAGAAGGATGGGGGAGCTTCTTACCCGTGGCTTGCTTGCTCGAACCTTGCTTCTTCTCCTTCACTTCAGCCTTCAAAATCAGCCTCTCTCAGAGGCACGGCTCTGATACCATGTCAAGAATCATGTGGTGGGGGGACTTGCTCAAGATGCTGCGCCGAATACACACAGAATGTACAAGGAGAAGCTCACTCAAGAGACAAGAAGAGAGATGGAGGCGAAAACGTTTTCTTGCTGGTTTCTTCTTCTTCTTCCACACTCTTTACAATGTACACAAAGTATAGATAAGATACAATATAAAGGAAAGTGGCCTACTAAGTCAAACAATGCATAACCGACTACACTAGTCGATTGGCGCTATAACTATACCAGCTGTAAATAGGTGTAACAACCTGAATATAATAAGTAATGAGTCAGTGGCCATGTGAGAGTCATAATGACCACTGATGTGCTAAGCGTAGACGTGTGGACCCATCTAACCAGGCGGTCCATCATCAATGTCCGTATGTGTTGATCTTGTCATCCCAACATAAGAAGATTAGACCATTGCCCTAGTCTTCTATTGTAAAAAGAGAAGGAGAGAGAGATAGGGAATGAAGGAGAACCAAAGAGCCTCAACTCTCATTCATTTTCTTCATTATATCACACTAGGTCTACAAGACTGAAAGATAAGAGTAAGTGTTACTCTCGATCTAAGTAACCAATCATCTAATTATAGTTAGATTAATCCTACACCGACTTATTCAATGACACACACATGAACAACTGTATCTAGCTAGAGTTGGGAGTCGGTCTCACACACTAACAGAAGAGATACAAAAGATACAAGAGCTTGATTTCTTACACTCCCCCTCAAGCTCAAACCATCTGCAATACTCCAAGTAGCTACCTAAAATAAATGAACTTATCTTTACCAAGTGACTCGGTAAAGATGTTTGCTACCTGGTCTTTAGCCTTCACATGCATCAGGCCAATCTGATCTACTAGTACCATTTCTCTTATGAAATGGTAATAAACTTGCATGATAGACGAGATTTTTTACAAGCATAACACTGCTCACATTATCACAATAGAGCTTCACTTTGTTGTCTAAGTGTATTCCCAAGTCATTCAGTAACTTCAAACAGCTTCACATGCCGTTAAGGCTGCACCACGGTACTCAGCTTTTGTACTAGACAATGCAATTGTAGGATGTTTCTTACTCTGCCAACTAATCATGCTTCTACCCAATCCAAATGCATAGCCATTGGTTGACCTCCTATCATAGGCACAACCAGCCCAGTCAGCATCAGTATACCTTGTCAAGTAAAGGGGTTTCCAATATGCATAAAACAAACCATAGTCAGTAGTATTCTTTACATATCTCATGATTCTTCTGACTACATCCAAATGTGGCTTGCGAGGCTTTTGCATGAAATGACTAATCAGCCCCACAGCATAAATCAAGTCAGGTTGTGTAATAGTTAGGTAGTTTAGCATCCTCCAGCTGTCGAGTTGAGATAAGGTTTTTGGTCAAAGTTGAGACATATTATACATCATGCAGAATAAATGGAGTGCTAGAATTGAACTAAAGTCTCACATCATCGATGCTTATAATATCATATACATGATCATTACCTAGTCTAATTGAATATGTAATAGTGTGGTAGATATAGAATCAATGACAATGTGGGGTCACATGAAAGGAAGCACCCAAATCAGGAAGCTAACACTGAGAGTAAGCAGATAAACATCAATCAATTGAGTAGCATCAAGTGAAGAGGCTGTAAGGATATAATCATTTGAATTGTACTCCAAAATATTTACCTCCTTAATCTTAGCCAGTGAACTTAGAGAGAACATTGTAATCACCATAATACTTAGCGTGAATCAAGAAGCCAAAAATGAGAGTAAGTGAAGTAAATATTAATCAACTGAGTAGCATCACGTGAAGAAGTAGGAAGGATATAATCATTTGAAATATACTCCAATATATTGATCTCCTCAATCTTAATAGAGTAAACTTAGAAAGAACAATGCAATCATCATAAGACTTGACATTATCCTACATTTTTCATTTGCATTCATTGTCTATCCTCGCCCATTTTATGGTAGTGTGGCCTTATATGACCTTGCTACCCACAATAATGACAAGAGAAGACTTAGTACCATGGGATTTATTTTCTACGTGTCCATGAGACTGTTACTTTCCCCAATTAGGTCGTGAGTCTCTACCATGGTGATCATGATTCTCATTACCATCATGTCTACCTTTGACTATAAGAGCATGAGAAGTATGGGCTATATAAAAATTATTCCTATTTACTTCTTTTGTAAGTAAAGCTCCCTCCACATCCGAGCATTTAAATCCATCTTCTAGAGGATTAGCACTCATAGCAATACGTAAGGTATCCCAAGCCTAAGGTAGTGTGAAAAGCAAGAATAAAGACTTAATGTTATCCTTAAACCTAATTCCCTATAAAGTGTTGAGATTTGCAATCACATTCATGCCGCCTCTTTGTAAGAGTAGATGGGCTGAGGACATGCAGGCGCAAGAATCCCATAGGCATAGAGAGAAAGACTAGCACCTACCCATCTCTATATAACATTGTACTTGGATGCCACTTTCATATGAGATGAATGCAATGTCATTGTCACTTTATGATTCAACATAGTGTACTTTTTTCTTGTCTTCTGTACTTCAGTCAAGTCACTTAGTCTTTATCATGTCAGTGTCCACATGAGTTTAGTCTATGTCTATGAGCCACCATAGCTGCCATGCTCTAGATGCTGTGTTTTCACATGGTATTAGAGCGCAACTGAGCATGGCTTAGCATGTCTCAAGTCCTCTCTCTGCTCTCTCTACTCTCCTCCATCATTGCCCACCAGCTAAAGGCTAAGTAATGACCTCATTTCTCAACTCTACCTTCACCAATCTGCCATGGCAACCATAGCCACACAATACCTACCTTTGATGGAGCTCTCAAATCCCTTGATACAAGCCATAAATCAACACGCTTCCTCTAGATAGTTGTCCCTATACTCAGGGTGCTTCTTCCAAGCACTTCAAAAGATAACATGGTGATCGTATGCTCCAACACTGCAAAAATTCGACCTCACTACCTATCTACGCCTGCAATTTGTTTGTACGCCCTGCGTAGTCCGTTGTCATACCGCTATGCACACACCGTGTAATAAAAATCTAGAGTGTGGATTTCTTATTGATTTAGAGAGCCAATGCCATATTAGACATTAGTGTTAGTGTCCATGGTTCAAAAATATTAGATTTTTGGACAAGTTTTAGTCAATTTTTGATATTTTAGATATTATCTCTTCTAAAAAATCATAAAACTATAGACAACTTCTAGATTAAGATGACATGTAAAAGAAATCATGTAGCTTTCAGCCAATTTGAGAGGAGTTTATGTAAAAAGAGAGATTGGCAAAATCGGACGACGCGCAATCACTGTTTTCAGGTAGTGAACATCACTCCAAAGTGGGAGATGAAGAAGGAGTGATCTGGCTGAGTTTTGGCTAGGTGTCCTGGTATTTTACCACCCTTTTGGAGCCAATGAAAGCATCAGATTGGCAATTTGAGCAGCATAAATGAAGGTATTATTTTATACACGTTTTTGTCTATTAGAGTTTTATCTTCTCATAATGTTGAAATAAAGTGACAGGCTTCATCTGTGTTAGTATTCTTCTTCATTTTCTATTTCTTTCTAGGAGTATGCTTCTACATCTTCTATTTCTTCCAACCCCTTCTCTTTCGTCTACTCCTCTCCTTGAATCTCCCTTCATCTTGTTGTCTCTTACCCCCATTGTGGACTTTCGACACCAAATGCTTTGACACTGTGTTAGGGGAAGTTTATGCTATCATCAGAGGTGAATTTTGGAAGATATTTGGGATGATTTGGGACTGAAATCTTTAGCCATATTCAAAGAATTAGCTACATCATTGTTCTTTTAATTCATTTCTTACGCTACAAAAGACATCTTGTCAAAATATGCAAGTATTATGCGCCCTTATGGTAGGGCAATGTTTGTAGATCATTCATAGATGCTTTGAGTTGAATTAAGAGGAGTTTTTTCTCTTATTTCTTTGCTGTGTTAACTTATCCTTATTAAGAACTCAATTTGAAGCTCTCTTGAAGCAAGTCTCTTTGCCCTACAAGCCTTGTAATTGACTCATAAGCTTTTGTTCCTAACAGTCTACATTGAGTGTAATCATGCAAAGTTGATTCATCCTATGGCATCATGTTTGAATGATGGGATGCAACGTTATTTATGATACATGAAAGCATATTATACTTGATTTTATATTTTTTTATTACTCTTATAGTCAAGAAAACAAGCTTGATTTGAGTTAGAACTTATGAGATAATACACTTGTGATCTTTGCTAAGAACATGGAGTTGGAAGCTCTATTAACATCTTTAAGAACTTGGCTTGAAACCTTCAACCCTTCTCTTATGTCTACCATCTCCGGAGTCTACACTCTTGAACCCCTATATATTCTTCTCTCTCAAACCCCTGTGATTTACTGTGAAGTACCTCTTGAACCTTTAAGAACATGGAGTTGGAAGCTCTATTAACATCTTTAAGGACTTGGCTTGAAACCTTCAACCCTTCTCTTATCTCTACCATCTCCAAAGTCTACACTCTTGAACCCCCATACATTCTTCTCTCTCAAACCCCTGTGATTGACTGTGAAGTACCTCTTGAACCTTTAAACATTCATTGTAGTCTACTTATCTCTTGAAGACACATCTCTATCTATCTTGTCCAGTTTTCTTTCCAAACCCCTCTGGTGACCTTTAACCCTACACACTGCGACACCATATGTGCAACAATCTTATCCAAGATCATAGGGCTTTGGAATCCCATTAGCCAAGCTTCATTTCCATATAAAAAGTTGTAGAAATGGTTGAGCATACACTGCACACAGAGTGAAAAACCAGGCTGCCACCAGAAACCCTAATGCAGACTCCATAGCCAAAACTCAAAAGCTTCATCTCTTCTTCATTTTCTCTGTCTTGCCATGTAAATCAACCTCCTGCCACTCTGATCTAGCATCCTGCTTAGTTCCCAGCAATTACTTTGGCATCAAATCATCAAGGAGGGGAGATATTGGCAGATTTTCAAGCGTTTCAAGAAGATTCAAGCATAGTGTCTCTTGCAGTGACTCTCGTCACTCGTGTCAGCTTTGGATTTCATCAGATCTGAGACTTTTTGGGCTACTCCAACATCAAATCAAGGAGGGGAATACAAAATTGAAGATCCTAGAAGTTCTTGAAGACCTATTGAAGATTTTCCAAGCATCTAGCTCCACATATATCGCTTAATACTAGTCACTTAGTGCTTTTTGGGCACTTGTACTTGTTAGCACACTCAAGATCAATTTTTATGCTACTAAAATCTAAGAATTTTGGAGCTGATTTGTTGCTATTCTTGCAACTCCCAACATGGGCAAGGACTCTTCGATAGTTTGCTTAAGGGGGTTGGGTTTCACACCTGGCAGACCCGTATCAAGCTTATCCCAATGAAGAAGGGTCTTTGGGCCATCACAAGTGGCAAAGAAAAGAAGCCTCATGATGCAGACTTGGCAATCACTTGGCAAAAGAATAATGATAAGGCTCAAGCCATTATCAAACTAGAGCTAGATGACAACTATATCAACCATGTGGATAACTGTGATACTTCACATGATACATGGAAGAGACTTGACACTTTGTTTGGTGCATAGTCTAAGTCATCAAAGTATGATCTCTTGATTGAATTTTTCAGGCTTGACATGAATTCTAGCACATCACTTGCTACACATCTAAATTACATGGAAGGACTTCTAACCTAGCTTACAAGAATCAACATTAAAATGGAAGAAGAGGTTTGCATTAGTGATCTACTTAAAAGTTTGCCTCCTGAATATAATAATGTATCAACAACCTTAATAAATATACAAAATCCTAAGCTTATTGATATCCAGACATCATTATTAGAGGAGAAAAAGAAGCTGAAAACTAAGGAAGAACCAAGCACCTCTAGAGAACAAGTGTTATATGTTGGCAACAGGTACAAAGGCAAGAAGGACCAGATTTTCTGTGATTTTTGCAAAAGGACCCGGCACAATGAGAATTTCTGCCACGCCAAAAAAAGGTCCTAGAAGGCCTATCTTGCTATAGTGAAAGAAGAAAACCATGGAGCAAAGGAAGAAGAAGAAGACCATCAGGAAAAGGACAAGCCTTATCAGTCCTTCTACGCCTACTCTGATAGATTGTTTTAGCCTTGTAATGTCTAAAGCCCAAATGCTTCTATCATAAGCTTGTAAATTCCTCATGTAGCCTTGTACTATAGCCTTTGTACACTTTATGAGGCCCCTATTATAGCCTCTGGATGCCCACCATGTTTGTGGTACCCACACTTAGCCTTTTCTGTGACAACCTCTAGTGTTTTGCCATGTTTATGGTGTACCCACACATTGGAAGTGTTACTTTCACTAAAGCCTCTACACACTTTGTACTTCTGGTTGTGATTGAGGAGGGGTGTTGAGATTTGCAATCACATCCACAATGCCTCTTTGTAAGAGAAAATGGGCTAAGGACATGCAGGCTGCAAGAATCCCATGGGCATAGAGAGAAAGACTGGCACCTACCCATCTCTATATAACATTGTGCTTGGATGTCACTTTCATATGAGATGAATGCAATGTCATTGTCACTTTGTTATTCAACATAGTGTACTTGTTTCTTGTCTTCTGTACTTCAGTCAAGTCACTTAGTCTTTATCATGTCAGTGTCTACATGAGTTTAGTCTATGTCTATGAGCCACCATAGCTACCATGCTATATATCCTGTGTTTTTACATAAAATAAGTTCGCTAAAAATGGAATGGAAATCATTCAAATGAGAGGAGATAGCAGTCCCTTCCTTTATGCAAAGGTTCATAGGATTTTTCAACCAATACAACTATGATGTAGGACTTTGCTTATCATAGAGAGAACATATTTTATCCCATAACTGCCAAGCACCACCCTCAATCTCAATGATTGAAATAAACTAGCTTAGACAAAGACGAGATAGTGATGGATTTGTATCTCATCAAGCTCATCCCAATTATCTCTATGCCAATTTTGCAACTTTATTCGCTTGGTCTTCAATGGCTTAACTTGTTTCTTTTTACCAATACATGCCAAATCCAGGTCTTCCAATATTGGAAGCTATTTCCATCCAATGTTTCTATGTTAAAGATAGCACTATGATTGGAAGCATTTGAAATACTTTCCATTATGTTTACCAACCAAAGAGAGTATGTTCTACTATAGTAATAGTACATAAGCCCCAAAACTAAGCCAAAAAGTGCAGAATAGGAGAAATACTGCGCTAGTACATTGATGTCCACAAGCAGGAAGCATTAGAGTAATCAACCCATGTTTACTCTCAAAAAAATTGCTCAAGATTGAGTTTTAGCATGGATGTCCATAAAAGTACATTAAAAAGGTATATAAATATCAACAAAAGATGAAAATGCAAATCTCCCATTGCCAGGGATATTCGAGTACCAATTAAGATATTTAATACAACTAGTATTGCAAGAAAATATATAAATCACCAAGGTACCAAATGCTATAATGTCAAGCATATAGATGCAATCCCAAGCAAAGGAGTGTCATGGATGCAAGCCCATTGTGCATAAGAGATCTCCAAGAGAAATAGAGATCCACCAATCTACAACTAACTCACTGCATATGAACAACAAAGTTCAAGTAGATAACCAAGCATGCATCCAAAGTTCACAACCCCATCTACTAGGAGAAGGTACTAGGTGTACAAACAAAAGCTAAATCAACCCACAATCATCAGTTTGTGCAAGGAAAATGTTATCAAAGTTCTCCCACGGAAGAAAATATAGAATTTCCAAGAGCAAAGAAAAGCTCGATATATATGTCTCATAACATCTGGGTGCCCAAAGACATGAAGCAATACATCTGACGACATATTCATAACATGAATGATTGACCAAGCTTATAAATGAAAAACAACATAAAAAAATAGCAACTGTAAGTATGTATCCAATGGAGCTCAAATACAAAACTTAGAGCTCAACATAAGCATATTTGGGCATAATAATCAATGCCAAACATTAATCATACATCCATGTAGGATACCCAAAGCATCTATAGAAATCCAACACATAATCATTTACTATTCATGCTTGTTTCCCATACGGTATTTTAGGAACCTTCCAAATACTAAGCTAAACAATCTCTAATCAATCTAAAAGGCTTTTTAAAGCATCAATACATCACCTATCATTACAAACTTTCCCCTATAAGCATTAATTAAGCATTAGCCAATCAAATACTAGCTGCCCAAACAGTGGATAGTAGTTTGTTTTGAAGTGTGGAGCAATGGTTAATCAAAAATTTGTTGAAATATTTGCAATCACACCTACTTTAGTCCCTTTTTGAGGAGTAGTGAGGGCTAAGGACCAGAATCCCATATGCACAGTAGGAGAAAGTACCACCACTCAAATCCTATAAAGCATTATACTTGCACTCTTTTTCTAATGCAATGATAGTACTCTTTTCTTTCCAGTAAAGTGTCATGTCATTGTCAATACACAAGATTGTGTTTATGAGTCCAAGTTTCAATCTTGGAACCTAATTCACTTGTGTAACAATTTGTCCTAGTTAGGGTCAATGTCTTCATGAGTTCTTTTTTCCTCTTTCAACCTTCCGCATCTGCCATGCTCTAGATCCATGCTTTTCACATGGTATTAGAGCTCAGTTGAGCATGGCCCAACTCTCCTTTCAATCCTCTCAGCTCCTTTCCATCTCTACTCAGCTGAGTTTGAGTACTGGACCCTATCTCCAACTTCATTTGCATTCCTACCTTCAATGAAGCTTCCATGGCAGCTATAGCCAACAGCACCTTGTCAGCTTGAAGCTTTCATATCTCTCTCCAGAGGCCAAATCTCTCTAAGATTCCTTCTAGATAAGTGTTTTTCTACTTCCAAAGCTCCTCCTTGGCACCTCAATTATTGATATTGGGCAACTATAGCTTCAGCATTGCCTCTTTTCAGAGTCATTGCCATAATTGTGTTTGTAGACAACACCTACCTACCTCTGTTGGAGCAGCCATATCTCATCAATCAGGCCATATCTCTTTGAGCTTTTTGCTCAAGAGTTGTTCTTAAGGTCAAGGCGCAACTTCTTGGCACAAAAATCAAGGATATTTATGCATATCATGCCCGGTATTTGCATTTTTCCAAATCTGGGTTTAGTTTTGACAGCGACCACTTTGAAGGCTTAGATCTCTCAACTCAGGCAAAACGAGTACAAACCCTCTTAGGGGGAATTAGAATCATTAGTGAGGGCCTCTATATTAAAGGGTTTGAGAAGATTCGACCTGTGGAGCTCGTGGGAGCTCATTTACCAATTGCTAGTCCTTGTTTTGACAGGGTATCCATAGCCAATTATCTTCAAGCTCATTTTTCCTTCATTTTCTCTCTCCTGCCACTTAAACCAAGCCAAGGCCACTCTAATCTGAAGTTTTCAGCAAGTATTCAACCATCAAATCAGCAAGGAGGGGAAGCTATGAAGATTTTTGAAGATCATCAAGTCAAACTCAAGCGACAAACATCAAAGTTCAAACTAGTATCTTTTGATACTACACTGCCATTGCTTGTGTCTTTTGACACATTAAAATTCAACTCTACTACTGAAAAATTTAGAGTTTCAAGATTGATTCTTGATGAAAATTATGAAGACTAAGATTTGAAATATCTTGAAGGATTTTTTGAAAGGTTGAAGATTCAAGGACATAGTGTCCATTGACACTCACCTAGTGCTTCTTGGCACTTATACTCAACTACTCTGCTGCTGAAATCTAGTGCTGATCTACTGTTGCTCTAGCCTTCTAACATGGGAAAAGACTCTCCAACTGCTCGCTTCAAAGGATTTGGGTTTCACACTTGGCAAACTTGCATCAAACTCATCTTGATGAAGAAGGGTCTCTGGGCCATTACTAATGGACAAGAGAGGAAGCCCCGGGATGCTGCCCTAGCAGCTACCTGGCAGAAAGCTGATGTCAAAGCACATGCCATTATCAAACTGGAGCTAGACGATAGCTATATCCACCATGTGGATAACTATGAGACTTCACAGGATACATGGAAGAGACTTGACACTTTGTTCGGTGCACAGTCTAAATCATCAAAGTATGGTCTCCTGATAGAGTTTTTCAAGCTTGAAATGAAGTCCAACACATCACTTGCCACATTGGGAGACTTTTGAATTCGCCTTTACACAAGCTTCATGCTCTGCCGCTGCTGAGCTACTCGCTCGTGAGGTCTCAAAGAGCAAGCCATTAAGCAATGCCTCATCCCATCATTTGACCCGCGCACGACGTATGGCCTTACTAGCCAAGAAACAACAAGGTTGTCCCACCTGGCGAACATGGAATCACCCTTCTTGAAGCAGTGGTATGCTCTTCGATTGAAATGGGCAGTTGAGGGATGTCGCATAATGACCAACGCCGACCAACGCCGAGCCATCAAGACGGCCGAGTCTGATCCCACATACGTCGCATCCACCTCGTATCGAGTGTTAAACACTCTTCGAGGTCGAACCATGGACGATCATATCTTAGGGCACCCCTATCTCGATCGCATCCTGACAGAAGAAGAGCTCCACATCACAAGTCGGGTCAACTCCGGTGATTTCCTCACCGATGTCCTCACATACATCACCCACGTAGGCATCCGACCCTGTGACCTGGACTACTCTGCACACTTAGAATATAACCCCAACTTCTACGATTGGCTCCTCCACAAAACAACATGAACGCCTTGGACCCACAACCTCCAATCCTGGGACGGATTTTTCTTTTCCACACGGGGGATGGGGCAGTAAACGGAGTTAAAACTAAAAAGCAAACCAAGCATGAAAGTTAAAACTAAAAAGTGAACCAAGCATGAAAAGGCTCCAAATTAAAATGCCATGCAGAAATAGGTGATAGAAGTTTGAAAGGAAAAATCATAGTTATGAATGATAAAATCTGCTATGGTCGTCCTACGAATTGGTTGCCAAAAATACTAAAAAGTGAATTGACTGAATGTATAGGTGGCGACCGGCAGGTCAAGACAAAGCTGGCAAACTCCCTTTCTCGGAGGAAGAATAGGTGCGGTACGGCCTCACGGTGGAAACCAGAGCATTCAATCAGCTGAAGTTCCGCCACATATTCAACTTGGAAGACACGGTTATTGAGGAACCAACGGTACGACGGATCATAGAGCAATGCCACTTACAAAGGTATCCGGACGCAGTGGGCCAGAGGATAAACTACACCCTGTGCGCCGAATTCCTGCGCACCTTCAACAAAAACAGGGGCACCGTCACGGTGCGAGACACGGAAGCCACCAGACAGGTGCAGGTTGAACTGACCCCTGAACTGATAGAAAGGGCACTGGGGCTTCCGAACAAGGTGGAGAAGAAACCAAAAAGGGATGTCTACGCCATGTTGGGAATGGACAAAGTGAAAGTCCACACCAACGACGGAGTCAACCTGGCAGACATCCCTGATCCAGAGATTCAACTGCAGGCAAAAATGATGCATACCCTATTTTCGAGTCAACGGTACAATAGCATCATGTCCAGGATCAATGTGCCCTTACTTGAAAGCATCGCGGCTTAGGCACTAGATGAGGTGAACCTCAACGGGTTCGTGAGAAGGACGATTGAGGCCTCAGCAAAGGCTCTGGCAACAGGAGGAAGGGCCATAGCAGGAGAATCCCCTTCACCTCGATCAACCCGCAAGGCCTCATCCTCCAAGGCCTCCACCATAGGTTTTGGAGGTGCCCTCACTGCGATCATCCACGAGGCAATAGGGCAGGGACGAGCGAGAGAGGACAAACAGGGAGACGGCGGAAAAGGTGGCGAATCGCCATCGCAGTCCCAGCCCCAGGCGGAAGAGCAGTCGGATGAAACAAAAACGGACACTGACGAGGAGGGAGAACGCCAGGCTGCACCAGAAAGGAAAGCGGAGCAACGGACCAAAGCCCTGCACGGAAAGAGAGAGGAGGAGCGAAGGAGAAAAGAGAAGGAAGAGCTCGAATGGGCCCGAAGAGAGTCGGTAAGAGAAGAGGAGGAAAGAAGAAAGAAGGCTGAGGAGGAGCTGAGGAGGAGCTGAGGAGGAGGGAAGAAGAAGAATTGGAGCTGGCGACCCGTCGCTCCATCGAGGAACAGCGGAGAAAAGACGTGGAAGGAGCGGGCAGTCCATACCAACCTGAAGCACCCGGCCCCAGCACTGGTATGCTGGAACCTGTGCAGCTGCCTCCTGCAGAAGGGAAAGGAAAAGACCCAGTCAGACCCGTCTCCCCTCTCCTCATACCACCCATGCAAGCCACTCCCCTTAAGGTGACACCCCCTACCACAGCCGCCCTGGGGCACACCCCAAAGATCGATGAAAGCAACGTGGTCACCTGATTGCAATTCTTGGTGGAAAGAGAGTTGGCAAGGGAAGCAGCCGGGGCCACCCCAGTCTCAGGTGCCAAAAGGGCAGCGACGGCCGAGCTGGAGCCAGGGCCAGAAGTGAAAAGACAAAAAGTGGAGGAGATTGCCACCACTACGATCATGTCCCACTCCCCACCTCCAACAGGCCACTACGATGACTACGTGAAGGAGCTGCTTGCGCAATTGCAAATGGCCAGGCAAGAAAGGAGGATGGCGGTGGAGGAACTGGCAGCGGAGCGCGAATCACAAGCCGCCCTCCAACTGGACAGAGTGAGGCAAGTAACAGAATATTAAAAGGAAATCGTTGTGCTTAGGGAGGAGGCCAGCACCAAGGAGGCGGAGGAGCTGAAAGCCCTGAAGGAGCACGACGCTACCTGGGAGGAAAGAAGGAAAATCCTAATGGAGCGTCTCACCAGGGAGAGGGAGACAACTGCCCACCTTCAGCGCAAGAATGACCAGTTATCTGCAGCCAACTTGGAGGCGCAGAGTCAGCTTGAGAAAATTAGACAAGAGGTTGCAGAGCTGGATCAATTAAGGGCAGAACAGGTGCGCAGGTTGCAGGCAACGCGGGACCAACTCAACGAGCAGATCGCAGAGGAGCACCGAGAGCAGTCCTGCTTGCGCCATGAGCTTGAAGCCCAGCAACAACAATTTATGGCGATGACACTCCAACAGGGGGAAAGCCTGGAAGACATGGAGAGGCGGGCAAAGGAATGGTCCAATCATAACAAGCAGAGAGTGCGGGACTTAGCATGCCGGTTGGCCAAGGCTGAGGGAGACAGAGTGATGGCTGAAAACCAGGCAGAGGCAGCCCAGCTCGCTATGATAGCTCAGCAACGCACTTTTATCAACACGCTGCTCCACACCACCCATTCAGAAACAGATGAGGCCAATGATCAGCTGCAGAGAAAGCTAACCATTGCGCGCAGGCGCAGAGCCTAGAAGAACAAAGAAAATATCTGGCACAAGTAGGACTGACAACACAGGAGATGGACGACCTTGGGTTCACTGAGGAGAAAATACAGGAGGAGGAGCAAGCAGAAGGGGGTGAGCCAGAGCTTGACCTAGGGCCTCAAGGAGAGGAATATGTCCCGCCACCCCCTCAACCCCAACAAACCGAAGTGCCACCCCATGACACATCTGCCGAGCGAAGAGCGGCCCACACCACCCGAAGGAACACCCTCCCTTCGAAAAGGAACGACCCCACCTTTATGTCGTATCCTTGAAGGGTAGGAGTGGATTTTAACCCATCCATCTATGGCAGGTTCGACTTTCCCGTCATTTATAATGCCAATACCACTTCCCATAGGAACGCTCTTCTCTTCACCCTTCCCGACTTGTACAGCTCTATAGATAAATTCCTTAACGAATTCACCTCTTGCCCACCCAGCATTCATCACCACCTGTAACTACCTTAGGTTAATTAGAATCCTAGTACACCAGGAACCCGCACCCCAAGAACGCCACCTTCCACCCCTCTATTTTGACCCCAATGCCATAGACAGCACCACCATGACCCGTCTCATGATGCATGCTGCTCTTTTGCCATCCTTCTGTGGTGCACTGCTGGAAGACATGAATGACAGCAAATTCACACAGTGCAACCACCCCTTTCTCTCCACCACCACCCTCAAAACCCGCCTCCACATTAAGGGCTACTTGCTAAGCCGAAAATTCCTTAACAAGGCCCCCCACCCTCCGCCCACCCTTACCCACCATTCGGATGATGAGGAGTAGAACTCTCGTTATCCCTTGTACAGCTGCCTCCATGTACCCACCTCAAAAAAAAAGAAAAGAAAAGAAAAAGAAAGCAAGCTTTGACGACAATTGCACACCCCTAACGACGTCTCCAAGCAGGCATCACAGGCGTACTTCATCTCCTCATTACCACATTTCTGCTCTACACGGCCCCACGCCGCCCAGTCTTCTAGCTAAGTAATATCTAAGTATGCACAAGCACCGCACTCACATAATACCTACACAGAACTAATTCACAGTTTGGGTCCTCAAGTGCAGGACAATACTCTCAGCTTGCTTAGAGTTCGACCTGTCTCCCAAACTATTTTTTTTAAAAAAAGGGTCTTGTGCACAACACAGAGACTAGCACTACCCCTAGGGAGAGACCACCTGACAGGTTTTCAATTGCAGGTGTTGATGACCACAGCACAAGTGGCATTCGTTCTTCATCAACGTCCAATGCTAATTGCCCATACAGCATCCGACAAGTCGGACAAATCGTCCTACGCAGCATCCCCCACCAACCCCCATGCGAACTGGTTACCAGTGCATGCCCCAAGAGCCCTTGTCCCCCGAAGTCTTCAATGCATGCTACCACTTGCTCCCTATGCCAATGAGTGCCATGAGACTGGCACTCGTCTAGGAGGGGGGTAATGTTAACCCCAACACGAAGAGAGTGAAAGAAAGTGGAAAAGACGTAGGGCAAAGGCGGAAAAAAGGTAGCCTGACGGAAGGAAAAAAAGGAGAAAAGGCCAAAAGCGCAAGGACAACCTTAAAAGGCCGAGGCAAACACGAAAAGGGAAAGGCGCATAAAAAGCGCACCCTAAAATCTTGTAAAAGAGTGCCGGGCTCTCACCCGTGCGATTTGTAAATATAGAAGGGTAGTGAAAAGGAAACAAGGAAGATAAAAGGACAATGGAAAACAGGGCCTAGGCTATGACCGGCCATGTAAAAAAGGGAAAAAGGGGATGACCGCCCAAAAGGGAAGTAGAGTTTTGTATATAAAGTTGAAAAGTGAATGAAGAGCTCATTCTTTGGTGTGGCAAAACTAGTCTTCTTCTTCCTCTCTTCTTCTCTCCTTCTTGCTTGTGTATGCTCTTGAGAGAGGGAGTGTGAGAGTGTGAGGGAGTGAGTGTGTGTGAGAGTGAGGAATCAAGAGGGTGAAGCTCTTCACCATCTCCTCTCCCCTTCTTCTCTTCTCTTCTCTTCTCTTCTCTTGCGCGCGCGGCTATGGAGGATGGAGCTTGGAGATGGAGGAGGCTTGAGGATGCTTGAGCTAGCATCGAGAATCGTGGATCTACCGGAGTGTGAGAGAGAGGAGGGTACTCGATCGAGCATCAAGGTAAGTTCACTGCATTTGTAGGATTGACGGCGCATCGGCTAGGTGAGAGATAGCCATGAGAGCTCGCTTGGAACGCTTGAAACAATAAGCGGTCCGTGGGTCTTGGCGGTTGAGCGAAAGCTCCCACACAAGGGATGTGAAGTCTATGAAAAGAATGAGGAGTTTGATGAATGTGCTTGCATGACATTTGTAGTTAACCATATTCATGATTATGATAGGATTTTGACAAAGCTAGAAGAAGTTCATCTTACCCTTTCTGGAGCTAAATTGATCTTTGGAGTTGAAGAAGTCCTAGTGACTGTGGCCCATATGGACGCAAGCCTTTGCCAATCAAGATAGATGCCATCAGCAGAATGCAAGAAAAATGCACAAATATTTCAGAGGTGAGAAGATTTCTTGGCGCATGTGTATTCTATCTCATATGGATACCACATTTTTCTCATGTAGCTGAAAATCTTTATCAATTATTAAGAAAAGGCCAAAGATTCTCTTGGAGTAAAGAGCATACTCTCACTATACACAAATTAAAGAAGTTGTTAATATTAGCTCTCATTCTCAAAAGGGCTGATTATTCAAATGGTCAACCCGTCATCCTTACTATGGATACAAGTCCCATTGGGATAGGATAGGTTGTTGGCCAAGAAGATCTTGAAGGTAATAGGTATGCAATTCGTTTTGGAGTAAAGGTTCTCAATGAACGTCAAAACAAATATGCACAAGTAAAAATGGAATTGTGGGGAGTTGTAACAACATTAAAGTGTGATCATGAATACTTTATAGATAGGTGCTTTCGTAGTGGTAGAAACTGATTGTCTTCTACTCTTGGGCATGATTACCAACTGTTCTAAACCTGACTGTTGAAAGTGGAAAAAGACTGAATTTTTGATTGATTCTTGTTGTTTTTTAAGTCTAAATGGTTGATTTTTTATGGATTTTGAGTGATGATTAGTTGTTTTCAAAAATTTTTAGAGTCTTTTGGATTATATTGATCATGTTTTGGAAGATCATGATGATTCTCAGTAGAAATATGAAGCTTTGTGATGTTCTGATAGGTTCTCTTGAGGTTTTGATTGGTTCTGATACCTTCTGTTTAGTTTCTGTTTTGTTCTGATTTTCTTTTGTATGAAGCATGGATTGATGATTGATGAATGTTGAAATATTTTGAAAGCTTATTGAATAGTTTTTGATAGTTTGGAATAGTTTTAGTATGAGTTATGAGATTCTAATGTTCTCTGATGACCTTCTGTAACCCTTTGTAGAGCTTTTGTCTATGTTCTGTTTCTGTTCTGTTATGTTATGTAGATCTTCTATAAGTGTTATGTAGAATGTATTTATGACTTTGAGAAATTTTTCATGGAAGAAGCAGCTATTGAGGACTAAAGATCAGACTAAAGTAACAAAGACAGTAGTGAGCTATGAAGAGACACTATAGTGGCTCTGGAGCCCTTTCATACCTCCCATGCCTCTTGGGAGGTGCATCCACGACCTAAGAAGGATTATTATGAGTGATTATGAAGTATTGTAGAGAAGAGATGATATACTATTGATTGAGGGAGAGAGAGAGAGAGAGAGAGAGGGAGAGAGAGAGAGAGGGAGGGAGGGAGAGAGAGTCGGATATAGTCAATTCTATAAAAAATAATGTATCTATCTATGAGAGATTGAGAGAGAGAACTATGAAGACAATGAAGATGAATACTATGTGATTATTTCCATTCAAAAGTGGTATCTTTCTTTTGTGTTTCTTGTTCTATTGATGGATTCTATGACGATGGTGAAGATTATGGTTGATTCTATTAAATCCATGGGAGATATCTACTATGATGTTGCATGAAGATTTGTTCTTTTCCTTGTTGTGGTTCTCTAAAGGATGAAATAAAAGCTTGTTGATGTTACAAAATAGATTTTCTTGCAATAGAAACCCCTTTTCCTTGGTGTCTTTCTTGGGGCTGATTTTCAACCTGATTTTTTGCATGAGTAGTTGCATATATTTCAGCCACTGTGTCAGTAGTAATCAGTCCAAAAAACATACCAGAAATATCTTCATTTTCAGTCATCATGTCATAAGTTTTTGGCACCCTTTTTACATGATATATGTATTTACTTTCAACTTTTGTCATGGCTGGAAGAGACTTATGACAACCCATGTTATTGGTTGTACATACATGCAGATTTGCTAAAGACACAATTTTTGTAGCGTAAGGAGGTACAATCTTTTTATATGACACACTGCCATAGCCTCCATTTACAGTAGTGTAGCCCGAAAACCCTTGAATTCTCAGGCATTAGGAGGCACATGATAATCATGCAGTCGATCTCTATTTCGATGATGGTTAACATATACAGTAAGAAATTGGACAACTCGTTCATTATCCTTGCTTCATATTCGAGCATAAGAAGAACCATCATCAATAGCTTTTGTTTCCAAGCGGGCTTCAGAAATGTAGGGTTTCCCAAGAATGATAGGGTAACTACAAGAGTCTTGAACAAAGAAGTGAAAATTGTCTTTTATATCTCCATTAGTTACCTGCACATTAGGACATGCAGCATATAATTTCCCAAAAGATTTGTTTGCAACTCTCAATTTCCAACCTGGATCAACAACTATGAGCCATGCGGCACTTTCATAGAGATTCCTTGCCATGACATTTATCTCAGAGCCATGGTCTAAGAGTGTAATACATGGTGTTTCTTTTTCTCCAATTTTGACAACTATCTCCATTATTTCTCTTGCCCAATGCGTACGGGAGTAGTGACTACTTGGAATGAACCGGCTTCTTCCTCCTCATGCATATGTTGTAGATGACCTTCTTTTTGAGAGGCAGGTTGCCCAACTGGTTTGGACCAATTGACCATTACATTTTCAGCCTTTACTTCTTTTATTTTTACATCCATGGCTTCTTTATCTTCAGCTTCAACTGTTGCAATTAATTCTTTAACTGCTTCAAGTTGAATTCCTTGTGCAGTCAACTTCTCTTCATCCTACACAAAAACTTGAAGAGCTTGCAAAAAAGCATGCACTATTTCTTCAACATCATCACCAATTTATTGTCTTTTTCTTTTGATTACATTAATAATTACATCATGGAATTCACATTTGGCAATTCCAAGAATTTCACCTAAGGTGAACTCAATTTTACTTCCCAGAATTTGTTCTTCTAGAACTTGTTTGAGATCAGTTGCAATTTTTATGTTAGACTGCAATTTGTAGCATGGCTACTTGCCTTTCTTCTTTCCTTCAGCCTTCTTTGTTTGTGACGCATCTTCTATCTCTTGGTCTGGGTTATATTTTCAGCAGGTTTTGGTTGTTTAGGCGTTCTTCTAGTTACTTGTTTCAGAGGGCCAGAAGAGGAAGGCCCTAGTTCATCTTCTCTTGTTATGTTTTCTTCAATCAAGACTTCTTTGTGATTGACGTCAGCCAAATGTGCAAAGGCAGAAAAAGAATCTATCGGTTCTTTCCAACCAGGTAATCCTCAAATGCACTGACTAGCATTAGATAAATCGCCTTTGGCTACTTTACCACGTTCCATTTAATCTAGAGCGTGCATCCATACTTTAGATTGCACATTAGCTTTACGTGCTTTCAAATTAGATTTAGTTGACTCAATTTGCAGCCCATAGGTAGCTGCATCAATTGCTACGTAGGCATTTTTTATAGCTAAATCTTCTAAATTTTTTTTCATTCCCCCATTGCCAAAATTTGGCTCCAGTGGAAGACCAGTTTCAGGTGCATGAATTTTCTTAGCTTTCCAAAAGACAAGCTTCTGTGCTTCAGCCTCACGGAAGGCAGAACACTCCCTCTTGTCATGTTGTTGGTTGTTACACCAAATATATCGCCTCTTAAATCCTTCTCTCATGGGTCTTTCAGTTGATGATTGTCCTCGCTCTTCAACTTTGACATCTAGCTTCTCCACCTTGGAACTAATTTCTGTAAGATTCAGATGAAGGCCACACATGCTTTTAATGAGTTCATCCATGACATCATTTTTAGAAGGAACAGAAGAAGAAAGAGTTGGTTGGTTAATCAAAGGAATAGGGAATTTTGAAGGTGGAACAAGCTCCATCAATAGATTTGTTGGAGTTGAAGTAGTGCCCAATCTTAGTCGCATACGCTCTCTTCGAGAAATCGTGTTAACTGCATCAGTGACATATGTCCATGTAGTCTTGACTCTTGATTCGGAGGTATCATCCTCTAAGCGATCAACAAGCTTCTCTTGTAGAATGGGATCTGCAGCCTTAAGAAATAATTCAATCTTTTGACCTTCCATACTTTATTGGTCTTCAACATCAAGTTGACCAAATTTACTTTCAAACTCATGGTATAGAGTTGTTGCAGCTAAACCTTTGTTGGGTTTCTTTGTTATAATATCGAGCTCCCATTACTCTTCAATCAATCTATCTTTATGTGTGTGATTGACATTAGCTAGATATAGTTGTACACGTGTGTGATATTCAATAAGTCGGTGTAGTCAGTGACTTAATCACAGTTAGTCTTGGTTAGTCATACCTATGTGTGTAAGTCTCTTTCAATTAGTATGATGGAAGAATAATGGAAGAACAACAACAATGAGTTGAGGCTCATCTTTTGCTCCACTCTTTCTCTCTCCCTCTCTTCCAACATGGTATCAAAGCTTGAATGCCTGAAGTTTGAAGGCTTGGTAGTGGCCATTTGACATCAAGACATCAGATATGAAGAAAATGTCATCAAAGGAGATTGTGTTTGCAACCCATTTTTTTGCAGAAGCTATATCTTGCTACAGAAATAGCTTTTGGAGAAACGGCCCATCATTGTAGACTGTTTTGATGTGGTCTACAACTCTTTGCAGAAGAAAGTTTTTCAAATTCCTCACAGATTTTGAGATATTCAGCACAGATCTGTGGAGACTAACTGTTTACTGCAGTAAGCGCAAGTGATTCTAGGGCACCGATGGCTTTCATCCTAACAATGTATATGCCCTTATTATCATGCATTTGAGCATGATATTGGAGTGTTAAATGCTCAGTTTTGGAGCTTATTTGCAGGCTGGAAACAGTGAACTGCTTGCTGTCCTGAATTTAGAAACAATATTTGCTATTGACAAATGCTTAGATCATACCACTTGAGTGGTAGATGCTTTTTGGGATATTGTGAGTGCTGAAAGTCCAAATTTTGGACTGATTTGTTGCTGGTTATACCAGGGTATTGACTGGTTATTGTCTGCAAGATGGATACCTATTATCTTCACTTGACATACATGAAATATATTCTGACCGGTTGGACATGTATCAACTCCTGCATAGAGTGGCAACTGAATGAGATGTTTTGTGGCTATTTTGAGGTCTGAATACTCTTGTTTTAATAGAGAAAATATTGTTGGTTATAGCAGTGGGCTAGATATATTTGGTACTACTACTTGCATACAGTACAAACATTGATACTTGTATGGACATAGTTTGTTGCTAGGATGTTTTGCCACTACCATAGAATGTTTTGAACTGATTTGAGCTTGGTTTATGCTCAACTGACTGTGTTTTTTCATTGTTGGAATACAGTTTATAGCAAGCAGGTTGTCAGGAAAACTGTCTTGAATTCCAAAAAACTGTCCTAAATGGCACGAAACTGGTCCTGAACTATAGGAAAAGGAGTCAGATACTTACAGGTTGTATACATAACTGAATACTTAAGTTGCAACTATGGCAAATGCTCAAGGCACTAACAATATCACTCAAATTGAGGGAGAAAAGCTGGACAACATAAATTTTACTTTATGGAAGTTCCGTATAAAGAATTTTTTGGTTGGCAGAGGCTATTGGGACTTATGTACAGGTGATGAGGCTGAACTTGAAATACATGAAAGGAATCCGACAAATGATCAGAAAAGGGCTCATAGGCTATGGACTGAGAGAGCATGCAAGGTGTTACATTGGTTTTCCTTATGTATATCAGATGATATGGCTATATAGATTACTAGATGCAGTTCCCCAAAGGATGCATGGGACATACTCATGAAGAATTATGGAAATGTAACACATGCAAGAAAGATTCAGCTAAAGCAATAGTTCAATAACATGTCTAGGAATGGCAAAAGCATTTAGGCCTACACTACAGAGATCAAGAACATAGCGGATCAGCTTGCCACCATTGGATCTTCAATGTCTGAGGATGATATGATTTTAGTGACATTAAATGGACTTGGCAAAGAGCATAAAGCATTTGATACGTCTATTTCTATGAGGGCTGAATCCCCTGATTGGGATGAGCTAATTGCTTTACTAGTGCATGAGGAAGTTAAGCTTGGGATGAATATAGGTTCTAGTACGTCTCAAAGCAGAGACACTATTCTTTACTCTAGCTAGCGTGGCAGTCAAATGATCAGTCAAACAGAGATAAGGACTGCCATTACTATGGCAGATATGGACACATTGCAAAGGATTGTTACAAAAAGTAGGGAGATATGAAGGCAAAGGGCAAGCAGCATGGGCACTATGCATCTTCTAGTGGTGCTCATGATGAGCAGATTGACAGATTGTTTGCCATGTAGCATGTGTCTAAGAATGCATCTAGGTAGAACAAAGATGAGAGATGGTACATTGATTTAGGGGCTTCAAATCATATGACACCCCATGGAGAATGGTTTGATGAGATGGTTGGAGGTTCACATGGTTATGTGTGTACTGGGGATGATACCCAACATGACATTTAGCACACAGGAATTGTTTCGTTGTTGATGCCTGATGGCAAGAAAAAGAGCATGCATGATGTACTACATGTACCTACAATAACCAAGAATCTTTTGTCAGTTGGACAAATGGTAGAATAGAATCTGTAGGTGAGATTTAATAGAGATGGATGCTTTGTTGAAGAATATGGTAATGGCTGCAAATTGATTGCTAGAGGCCGAAGAGATGGCAGAATGTTTACTCTTGATGCGTCAATTCCAAAATTGAAAGCAGCCATGTTCGCACATGATGATGGTGCTATACGGGATGTTAAGATATGGCATAAGAGGATTGGCCATGTGAATGTACAAAAGCTAAAATCTATGCAGCAGAAGGAGTTTGTGCTTGGACTGCCTAAGTTCAAGTATCATGACTTTGGGCATGCATGTGATGCATGTCAGTTTGGAAAGCAAGCACGATTTCCATTTACAGGACATGTACAGAATAGCTCATGACCCTTGCAGTTGGTACATTTAGATGTATGGGGTCCATCTGATAATGCTTCGTTTGGTGGTGCTCATTACTATGTATCCTTCATTGATGATTTCAGTAGGTATACTTGGCTTTACATACTGAAACATAAGGATAATGTGTTTGATGCATTCAAGGACTTCAAGAAGCATGCTGAAAATGAGTTGAGATGTAAAATTTCATGTCTTAGATCAGATGGAGGTGGAGAATATGTCTCTAATTCCTTGCTAAACATGGGGATCAAAAGACAGTTAACGTGCAGCTATACACCATAGCAAAATGGTGTAGCAAAAAGGAAAATTAGGGTACTGATGGAATTGGCAAGAGCTATGCTGAATGAGAAGAGTTTGCCAAATGGTTATTGGGTTGAAGCAGTAGTGACTACTGTCTATGTGCTGAATAGAACCCCTACAACAGGGATTCATGATATAACTCCATATGAGAGGTTGTGTGGTCATAAGCCTGACATTTCACACTTGAAGGTATTTGGCAGCATTGCATACGTACATGTTCCTGATGAGAAAAGAGGAAGAAATTGGATCCTAAAGTTTTCAAGAGTGTGTTGCTTGGTTATACACAAGATCAGAAAGCTTACAAGTGTTATGTACCATCTACACGTGTCTACACATGAGACATTGATTAGCAGAGATGTTGTTTTTGATGAGCTGGCATCGTGGTCTGGTAATCCTGTTGCAGTGGCTACTGATGGATCAGTCCCAGCACTATTAATATTAAAAATACACCTACAGTGAGTACATCCACGAGTGGTCCTATAGGTGATGGGTCACCTACCGTAAGTCCTTGGTCAGGACGCTTGCGGAGTCATACTCCTACGTCCACTGACACGGATATGTCAATGAGGGGGAGATTGGATAAGGGAAAATAAAATATGCTCTAGGATGTGACAGGTCCACTTACAACAGGTTATGAGTCATCTAACAGTCACTCTCTCCCTCTCTTCCAACATTCTCAACCCAATCTGTGAAACTTTTCTTCGTCATTAGGCCAGATTCTTCTAAGAAAAATTCTTAGTGTAGGGCTTTTTTAAATGCAGCCCAATCTGCATCTCACAGGAAAAGACCATGGATTCTTTCTTGAAGACCATGCTTGGCTAGCCTGGACAAACATTGGCTCCATGCATATTGTGATACACCAAAGAAGAGCATTTTCTCAACATATAAAGGAATGAATACATAGAATTTTTTACCATTAAATTGTTTCAATTCACGCCCAACTTCTTCTAGGGCCTTAATAGCTGTGGAATCAATCTTCTCTTCATCTTGCCTTTGTTGTTGTTGTTGTAACATTTGGATTTGTTGTTGCTGGGTCTACTACAGTTTGCACACCAATTGTTGTAGAGCATCTCCTAAAGAATCCCCCATCTTGGAGTTTTCTTATACCAACCTTCACGTCAGGTTCACCAATGTCACAATGTGTAGGGCTGAAGGTCATCATAGGGGTTTGGCAAGAAAACTAGACAAGATAATTGGAGATGTGGCTTCAAGAGATAAGTAGTTTGCAATGAATGCTTAAAGGTTCAAGAGGTACTTCACGGTCTTTCACAGGGTTTTGAGAAAGAAGAATGTTTGGAGTTCAAGAGTTTAGACTCCAGAGATGTTAGAGATAAGAGAAGAGTTGAAGGTTCCAAGCCAAATCCACGGCTTCCAATTGCAAGTTCTTAGCATAGATCACAAGCATGTTACCTCATAAGCTTTAATTCAAGCCAAGATTGTTTTCTTGACTTTAAGAGTAATCACATATTATAAAGTTAAGTACAAGTATAAAAAACAACCATGCGTCCCATCATTCAGCTTTGTATGATTACATTCAATGTAAAGTGAAGCTTATGAGTCAATTACAAGGCTTGATGGATAAAGAACTTTTCTTCAAGAGAGCTTCAAAAAAAGATTCATACGAGGTTAAGTTACCACAACCAAGAAATAAAGAGGAAAAGATCATCTTCATTCAATTCATAGCATCTATGAATGGTCTTCAAGCATTTCCCTACCATAGGGGCACATAATACTTGCATAATTTGACAAGAAATCAATTGTAGAGCAAGAAATGAAGTAAAAGTTCAATGTTGTAGCCAGTTCTTTGAATATGACTAAAGATTTCAGCCTAAATCAGCCCATAAAACTTTCAAAATTCACCTTTGTTGATAACATAAACTTTCCCTAACAAAGAGTGTATAGATCAACTAAGTACAAGTATAAAACATACCATATGGAGCAATAGAGAAGTAAAAGGCATTGTTGTCCTCAAATCACTGTGAGGGCTGCCTATTTCATCCCACATTCATGGCATTTAACTCCCAAGAAGACACTTTGATGAGGTACAAAAACAGCCCTATATTCAAGAACATGTAGTAAGCAATAGGTAGCTTGTAATAGGCATGCAGAAGTAGGGGAGAAGAAGGAATTCCTGCCGCCCTTTTTTCCTTTAAAATTGGCCACCTATTTCAGAGCACGTAGTATAGAGCAATCAAGATGCTCTCTTGTTACCCCTTCCATAATGATTATGCTATATCCACTTGCATCAAGCATAGCAATGCCATGAATCTTCAAGGGGAGAAAGATACTTGATGATGCCACAAATCTTTGTTTGGGCTAAATTATTCAGCCCACTTTTCTTCCTAAAATCAAGTCAAGAAGGCTTCTTGACATATCCCTCATCAAGCTTCTACAATAGGAGCTTGCAGTAAGCTTTCCAAGAGCAAGGATGAGCCCTTTGGGTCAAGATAATCAATAGAGCAAGTAGATGAATTTCAGTCCTTCAATTTACATAATTGGAAGACCAATAACAGTCCCTATTCAGCTCTTAAAAGACTCAAGAGAGTGGATTTAATGTCACTCTTGATATGGGAGATCAAACTTAGCATACATAGGTCAGGCCTAGTCCTCCCTCAAGACTCATACTCGAGCTCCCCTTTTGTATGGGCTACTACCCTTTGAATACACAGTTTGGATAGCCATAAAAACTGTTTGTTCTCTGCTAAAAGTGCTACTTACTTGGCAGGAGATGAAGGTTCCACCACTCCTTTATTCCCAAGCTTGAGTTGTATTGCAAAGCTCCACTTTGAGTAACACTTGTGTGTTTCGAATCTGTAGATCTCTTCTCCCAGCCTGCACCCTTATTCAGTGCCAAAAGTTGCGCTGGCTTTCTTGCTCACGACTTCACTCCCTCTTGCCAAAGTTATATTTCATGCAAGTCATATAAGGCATATACAATGCATATGCTTACTAACATAGTATACTTTATGGACTTAAGTGATTCCTCACTCTAATGAACTTGTGAGACATGTTATTAGAATAACTTCATCACTAACATATGTAATCGTGGCCTCATCCAAGCCATTTGATTGTCCATGATCACATATACCATGTCATATGCAGCATGTTTTGCAAAACTCGTAGCAACTTCATGTAAGAAATACAAGGATGGTTAAGAGTAAGTATCCAAAATAAATCATCTTATCAAGGGCCCATGATAAATTTATTGCATTTTAAGGTAGAGAGTCCCCACCTTTATTACACCATGTGGTATGTTGGTGGACTTAGGTTTTTATGATTATTGCACTAGGCAAGATTCTATGTAGTATGTCTAGACTTCAACTAACTAAGTGATATTTGTAAAGGATAAATGTTTTATATTTAGACCATGACCAAAGAACCTCATGACAACGATCGAATTCTTTCATCTTAGCCCACCCCCTTCTTTCATAGAATCAACCATGGAAACACAAAACAAGAGGAGAGAGAAGAGAGAAAGACTAAAAACTGATATTTCCATTTACTCAATCATTTTTCATGTGGATTGAAGTGTTGGAGAGTGTCCAAATTCTCTATCTTGATGCCCTCTTCCCTCAACTTGATGCCAACAGGCACAAACAATCATTTTCTAATCAAGGAGGAGGCACTGAAAATAATGGCACCCCCCTCCCCCGATTCAAATTTGTAGAGTTAACCCTCTTTAATCCAAGCTTAAGGCTTAAAGCCTTAAAATAACTAGTTCAAGTTTTGTGTTTTCACAATGCCAATAAGTGGATTTTGGCATTTTGGTGAGGCAAACAAACTAAGGTTCAAGATCTGACTGGAAAACTGGCTCCGTGGCATCGAAATCTATAAAGTTAGCCTTTATCATGCACTTTTTGGCTCTCAGATCACATAGCTTCTTTATAACGTGAAACCTTGAGTGGATTAAATGGGGGGTCAAACGATCTCTAATCAATGAATCGAGACTTGCATTGTGTTCCTACCATTGAACTCCATCTACGATAACTCCAGCTCATTGATCCGCAATTGTTTCAGTTTGCATGAAAAATTGGTATTTTACGCCTACCGAGCCACTTTTCCACTTCAAAAATAGGCTCTAAAAATCCACTATCATAGCTATTCAACAATTGGACTCTTTTTTGGAAGCTTGGGTTCACAGATTCAACACCTGTAATAAGGTCCCAATACCCTTTGCCAACTAGGAAATTTTCCATGCAAAATTTCCATATTGCATAGTTATTATTGTCAAACTTCTCACCCACTATCTGTGTAATATTGTCAAATCTATCTACATTTGCCATGTTTACAACTCTATGTATTTTCTACAGTATTTGAATAGATGGTGCTTGACTCCCTACAAACCAAGTTAACCTTTCAATATGCTCCAAGATTTCAAGTGCAATCTGTCAAGCTTCTTGCAGCCTATAAATAGATTTTAGAACTGAGCTTCAGATCCTCATACTAGTGCCCCAAGCATGCATAAATTATGCCACACTAGTTGCCAACTATCCACCTGATGTTGGTAATGCCAAAGTGAAGCAATGATTGGTTGAGATCCTTTGATCATGTAAGCCATAAAGCAAGTGCAAATTCCCAACTCCATGCTAATTTCTGAAGTCCATGTGGCTGTTGTTGATGACCTTCTAATGAGCACTCACGATTGCTATATATCCTACTACGAATGAGCTTCAAGTGGCCCTAAATAATACTAAGTATGCCAGCCCATTGGTCATGGTACCCACTTGCTAATGTTGCCCATTCAACCCCCAAAACAACAAGTGCAGTCTAGACCGATCATGCAGATTTGTTGCTAAAGGTGCCGGTGTTGTTTAGCTCCATCACATGCTCTAGTGAAGGCCAATGACCCCTCCTTCCAAGCCCTAATAGGCTCTATCAAGTGTAGACTTCAAGAACATTGATACATACCATTCCAAGTGTAGTCTGTGGCTATCAATGCACTTCCATAGGGTTCCTTCTTCAAGCTGTAGGTCAAGGTCACTCTTCATCTTCTACTCATTGCCACATAAGGCCTTCCTGCTCTGATATCATGTTCAAGATGTAGAGGGAGAGTGAGAGATATGGAGAGAGGCAAGCTCAAAGAGCACAGTGCTCTCAATAGTATTCTTGATTATTCATTGAGTAACCCACATACTACACACAACTACAATATAGTTCAAACCAAAATGCTAACCTAACCATGTTCCTAACTAGAGTTAGATCTCGACTCATTTATTGAGGCACACATGACATCTAGCTAACCTATAGCTGGGAAAAAAGAGCTTGATTGATTCATCATAGCTCTTGCAACTTTGGTAATAATCCTATTCTTCCTTTCTATAGTAACACCATTCTGTTATGGTGTATACTTGCATGTAATGTGTCTTCTAATCCCATGGTCTCTCAAGTAGTAAGAAAAATCATTTGACATAAATTCTCCTCCATTATCTGATCTCAAGCATTTTATGTAACCCCCACATTTCTTTTCTGCCATATCTTAAAACTGCAAAACTTTTCAAATGCTTCACTAGTATGTTGCAAAAAGTACACCTATGTCATCCTATTGAAATCATCAATAAAAATGATATAGGACCTACATCTTCCACTCAAGGAAACATTCTGACATGGACTCCAAATGTCAGAGTGTGCCATTTCCAAAGGATAAGTGCTCACTGCCCCCCCTCTTGAAAATGGGAGTCTAGACTGCCTGCCAAGCTGATAAGACTCACATACATGATCAAAATTGACATATCCAAACCTGTGTAGACTACATCTATTTTAGCCTTTGCGAATTCGCATGCCTAATCCTTCTATGTCATAGTTTGGCATCTTTATATTGTCCATGCCCAATCTCAACATACACAGAATTATTGTCCATATGGGGGGTCTCCTTATGCATTATTAGGGAAATGTCAAATCACCTTAACTGCCAAGATTGAAAGTCTACCTGCCATCTTCTATGTGTTGCCTAACACGGAATGAGTTGGTAATGAGGTACTATTGGGATGCCTATTTAAATGACTCATCAAGTGTATACTTGACCTCCAACTACAATGTATCCATTTGGAGCTACCCAGCATCAAGGTTATCACAATTTTCAGCAAGGGTACTAATGCCTCAATGGAAAATGAAGTACCATCGATGCTCCCCATACACCCCAATTCACCCCTCAAAAAGAGAAATGATTCTCTTCTCAATGAGTTGCTCAAGGCTTGAATAGCCCATGATAGGCCAACCAATTAGATATATCCATCCAATAGGAACAATCAACTATGGGTTTTGATGTTTTGGAACAACACATGCATAGAATGAATGACTAGGAGAAAGTGAGCATCGTACATTAACTATGTTTGTCAAGTGTGCATACCTACCACAAAGGATAAAGTCGGGTCCATCAAGATCCATAGTTTCCAAGCTTAGAATGCGATAGAACCTTGTGATAAAAGACCGCAAGGTTGCGAATAGGAAGGCACAGGTTGGAAGAGTGTATGGTCACTCGCCTTCTCCTCGCTAGCCCAATTACGCAAGGAATTGTGCACAAATTGTGGGACTGCGCAAAACAATGCCATGTGTTTTGTAAAGCATGGCGGTCTATTCGAAGAACGAGCAGGAACAGTGCGCTAAGCTTCCAATTCGAGGAGGGAGAGGAGGTTATCGAGGTGAGCCCAATAGTTAAGTTACCGAGAACCTATAGATTTAAGTTGGCTATACTTGCCGGGCTTTTGGTATGAGGCCCTTCTTGACCCACCGTTGATGGTAAGAGGAAGACAAGGGAAGTGGAATGGCAAAATATAAACGGTTACAGCTCCACGTATGACATAGGGGATATAGTGAACACGTATGCTGAGCGCAGTACGAGTGTCCGTGCAAAGCTCATACAACTAGCACCGTCTAGAGTTCATAACGATTCCGGCATCCATGCATAATAACGGCATATACCTACGCGTAGGTAATTTATTTACTTCAAGAACAAAAGTCATATGTCCAAGTCCAAGTCAGAATCCAAGCGAACGCCGGCGGCCGGACGATGATGCTCCGGATTTCACGGGAGGCAGGACGGCGGCTCCAAATATAGGCGTGTGCCTGGTGGAAGCTGGATAGTGTCCCACATGTGAAGCTTGCGCAAAATGTACGATCTATATAGCCGCAGTTGGCGCTCGCTCGCCCTTTCGCTCCTGGGTGTATTGTGACGCCTGTAAACCGAGGAGGGGAGAGTATACAGTTGTCTGGATGCCACCGGTCACGTGCACTGAGATGTGGGGCTGACTCGCTGCCTTTGCAGCGACGCCCATCTTGGATGCCACCGGTCACGTGCACTGAGATGTGGGGCTGACTCGCTGCCTTTGCAGCGACGCCCATCTCCAAGTCGCGAGTGGACGAGATCGTTGCCGCCCGGAGGTCTGGCAACTCTCCGTCCTCGAAGTAGGGGAGACCGCATGAGGCCGGAAACGGAGCAATGCTACCCCTCGCTCCAGACAGTGGAGGGACAACGCCACCTTGTCTGCAGGCCGACCGTCGGCCTCCTCTCAGTCCCCGGTGACAAACCCGATCTTTTATTCATTTTACGTACGTACGTTCTCACACGCGCGTACTAACTAAGGCGCAGCCTTCCCCCAATTTATTTTGGTTGCCCCCTTGAGGGCTACTATTCCACGTGCTCGAGCACCGGCACTGCCCGCGCACGCACATACCACCACAAGCTACAAAGCACTACACTCGTGCAACCAGGTTAGCTATTCGCTCGGAGCCTGCTATCTACTTGCCAGCACCACATTTCTTGGCACAAGAGAGAGGCACTCCCACCCCATGCGCGGGAGGGACAACGCCACCTTGTCTGCAGGCCGACCGTCGGCCTCCTCTCAGTCCCCGGTGACAAACCCGATCTTTTATTCATTTTACGTACGTACGTTCTCACACGCGCGTACTAACTAAGGCGCAGCCTTCCCCCAATTTATTTTGGTTGCCCCCTCGAGGGCTACTATTCCACGTGCTCGAGCACCGGCACTGCCCGCGCACGCACATACCACCACAAGCTACAAAGCACTACACTCGTGCAACCAGGTTAGCTATTCGCTCGGAGCCTGCTATCTACTTGCCAGCACCACATTTCTTGGCACAAGAGAGAGGCACTCCCACCCCATGCGCGGGAGGGACAACGCCACCTTGTCTGCAGGCCGACCGTCGGCCTCCTCTCAGTCCCCGGTGACAAACCCGATCTTTTATTCATTTTACGTACGTACGTTCTCACACGCGCGTACTAACTAAGGCGCAGCCTTCCCCCAATTTATTTTGGTTGCCCCCTCGAGGGCTACTATTCCACGTGCTCGAGCACCGGCACTGCCCGCGCACGCACATACCACCACAAGCTACAAAGCACTACACTCGTGCAACCAGGTTAGCTATTCGCTCGGAGCCTGCTATCTACTTGCCAGCACCACATTTCTTGGCACAAGAGAGAGGCACTCCCACCCCATGCGCGTTTTCCAACACCAACACCCATTCTTCATGGGACTTGGCAAGAAAAGCCACCCTTCAATGTAACCGAAATCGAGTAAAGCCCCATCATCATACCAATGCCCGCTCCCTTTTGTATAGGAAACATCCACGCCATTGGATCCGGTCTACATGAAAGCATACAAACGAGCAACAACTCTACACGGGCCTCAGAGAACTTCGCTTCTCGCCTTTCGAGTCGTACACCGCTCCATGGAGCCGTACGGAAATGGGGATACGAAGGTGGTGTCAAAAGAAAGATGCTATGGTAGTGGTAGTGCCACCGCGTGACCGCAACATGGTTACACAACCCACCTCGCTTTATCCCCATGGAGACACTCAGACCTTCTTCAAAACTTCAGCATGCTCCCATTCGAGGGAGCTTTTTTCCTCTTCCTCCTGACATGTTCGGCGAAAAAATCGCCCCTTGAACTAGTGCATAGCCATGTGCAATCATCCAGCCGCCAACATCGCAAATATATGAAAGACAAATAAGAGCGGAATGCGGGGCTCGTCTCATTGGGAAAGCGGCTTTTTCACTGTAAACTAAGAATACAGAGAAGAGTGCGATGTCTGCGTCAAAAGATGGTGCTCACAACAAAACTCGGCTCCCACAACATGGATACACGACCAACCACCACGGTTGACTGTCATTGGGTGTAACTATCCCACATACATCCGAAAATATGCAACCTATGTGGACCTACGGGTGAGCTATCGCGACACATTGGCATCCAAAGTTTTGGACCCAAAAAGTGCTGGACCATCACCTAGATCTGGCACATCCACGATGAAAAGTGACAGTTGGAAGCCCTTTTTTCGGAGCTATACAAGGCAAGGAGTTTGGGCTGGCTATGTACACAAATGGCTAACTACGTGGTCGATCTTTTAGCTGGTCGCTTGATTTTTTGATGTGGTCTAGAAAGAGCTATTTTTTATGCTTACCCTAGCTATGCATCTGTTGAATGAAGGAGATTCACCTTCTACAATAGAGCGGGAGAATCTTGAAGGAGCCTTGGTTGATGAACCCTCAAGTTCACGTGAATTTGATGAGGGTTCCACCACACATGATGTGTATGAAGTCAGTTTAAATAAGCCTACTTGGGCCAAAGACTAGATCTATTATACTATACTTATGTAGTGGAGCTCGAACTTGCAACTCTAAATGATGTCTGTGGACACAAACAATCCTACTTAAAGGGGATGTCTTCACATGGAGCTACAACAACTTAAAGGGGATCCCCCCTACTGTTTCTGTGGACGCAATCCTCCTGAAACAGGGAAGTAAGCTGGACTAGTCTTTCCTATAGAGCATACAAAATGGTGCTAAGTGGTGGTGATAAGGATAAAGAAGAATAGTCAAATTCATTTATATACGGACTTTAAAGAATTGAATAAGCAAATAGTCGAGGATTACTGTGCCTTGCCTTTCATTGATAAGATTTTGGATCAATTAGGGGTAAGATATGTGGAGTATTTTTCTAGGTATAATCAAACAGCCATAACCAAAGAAAAGAAGTCAAAAACAACATTTATCATAGCTTTTGGTACTTTTAAAGACCACGTGATGGCATTTGGTTTATGCAATGTCCCAAGAGGACTGTCAATAAGTCCTTCGGTGATATTTCACTTGAGGATCTCGATGTATACATAGATGATGTGGGTAATCAAGAGCTTGTTGTATTCAGTAAAAGATTTTGGTATTATTGAGAGCACTATATTGCTCTAAATCCATAGGAATGTGTACTTGGGGTGCTTATAGTTTACTCTTGGGCCATTTTTTGAGTGCACTTGTCATTGCTACCAATCGTGAAAAGGTAGTTGTTATCCGAGCCATGAACCATCCACCCACCACTCCCAGGGAGGTCCATAGTTTCATCTCATCAATCTTGTACCATCATAGGTTTATTAGGTATTGATGTTACCTTTTAACAAGATTAGGTATTGATTTTGTTGGACTTGTGCATCCTTCATCAACATCGCATAAGCTATAAATTATTGTTGCAACACATACTTTACAAAGTGGTTTGAAGCCCATGAAATTGTGAAGGATAATGATAAGGAAATGGCAAGTTGTATCTTAGAGAAAATTATATGTCAATTTGGTCCTTTAAAAAGCTAGTCTATGTTTGTGGAACTCACTTTCTAAATAAAGACATTGACAGAGGCTTTGAACATCAAGCACAACAATGGGCAAGTTGAGAGTACCAACAAGTAACTTCTTTAGTACAATTGGTTGAGATTAGATTGCAAGTGATATTGCATCAACCAGTGGGGAAGAAGAAGCAAATGAAAGCACTTCATGATTTGCATACCAAGAAGTAAGCTTTTGTGAAGGGACAATTCATATACTAGATGTATGATGTGAACTGTTTCCTTGAAAATTGGAGTACAAGTGGGATGGATGTCATAAATATTGTATATAGGTAAAAATGGATCTGCAACCCTTCTAACAAATTTTTAGGTGGTAGAGTGTAAAAGTAAGGTCAACTTTATTAAGCCTAAACGCTACTATTTTTAGGGGGATGACCTAATTGTAGATCCATTTGGTGCAATGTTTCCTAAAACAATCTCATTGGAGTTAAAATTTTATCCGTCCCTTGGGTAGTTTTTAGAACTTGCATCTTATCTTCCTAATAATCGATTTTTTCAAAAAAATTGGTCCTTTCAAAATTCGATTAACAATAAGCCTCAAAAACCTAAAATTATTCATCAAAACTATATGGGTCATCCCTTGCTGTCTACATGTGGCTTGTGACAATTGGAATTCATGACTAGCCCTTCATCCTAGTTAGTTTAAGATTGAAGCAACAAGAGTAGTGCTATTTCATTTCACTTGATTAGGAGTTCTAAGGGTGGTAAGATTTTCTTGTCAAAGTTCAACACCCTTAGCTCTTCTTTAGGCTTAGGTCCTTGGCCAATTATTGCAAGAGGCCTCTACCTATCCTTCTTTAAGTTTCCATGTCTGCTAATATTTCTTTCATGGGTCTCCTTATGTGCTCTATCCTCATTGATTGGTCATACTTATGTGATAAGGTGTTGTAAATGTAGTGAAAAATCCATGGGATCTAGTGCATATATTACTAGATTTGAGGTGCTACTACTTATCAACCTCTCAAACTAATTGAGATTGAGCTCTAAAGATCATGCAAAGCTTCTCAAAACATCACCATAATGTTATTGCATAGAAACATATCAAAATTCCTGACAGTGAGGTATGCTGTCCTGAATATGCAGAAAACTGTCTTGAATGTACAGTAGTAGACTTGTAGGTAAAGTTGATCCAAAAATGAACTTTAATTGCTGCTCAAATGCATTCTGCAGAATCAAATCCAAGTATGTAACATCAACCATAAGCATGAATACTTGGTTTAGAATGTTCGAGACCAAGTCTAGAAGCAAGACATAATGCATACGTAGTCAAAATGTCATTCAACCCTATTATTCCAACAATTAAATCTCTGTCAAAACCAAGCAAAATGATTGCTCTAATCATGGACATAACATCTCCAAGTCATGTAGCACCTAATGGACATCAGATCATCACATAAGTGAATCATAAGCATTATTCACTCAAGAAATAGTTGCTACCCTATTTATTACATTGAACGTATATCAACCCCAAGTGTAATACTACACTTCTGCTCAGTGCCAAGCATTAGATGCAAAGTCTGGAGCACAACCATGATGCCAAAAGAAGAGGAGTAGCTTTGCTATAGGTCATGAGCATGCTAAAAACCAGATCTGCATACCCATGGTGATGATGCCTTCAGCCGTGAAGAGATTGGAATGTTGGTCCAAGTGTTGTGGATGATGGGAAGGGTCCCTAATAAGTGGCCAATGATGGCTACCAACAAGCTCAAATGAAGAAGGAAGCTTCAAGCTTCAAGAAGAAGCTTCCAACCTTGTTGTCCTCCTTGCAAACTCTTCACAATGAACTCTTCTTCAACTTCAAGCTCTTGCATCTGAAGAAATGCCAAGCTCCTGATTGCCTGAACCAAGCTCTGATACCCCTTTGTTGAGTTAGTTGCAATGGAGCTTCTGTGTAGAGATACATGTTCAGAGAGGGAAGAGACAGAGACACATGATTTGTGGTATTGAAGAGTATACTTCAAAAATGATTTTAGATAGGTATATGTACTATGTACAACCTGGCCCTTATGGGCAGGGGACATGGGCAGTGCCCTTTGCCCTTTATCCCAACAACCATAGTGGATAGGGAAAAGTGATGAAAATGAAGGGTTTTGAAGGTAGGATGCGAGTGCATGAATGGGTGGTATCTTCTTCACGTAGAATTTTCCTCACCTCTGCATGACTCACTCATGCTATGTGTGTGTGTGTGTGTCTCCTCCTCATATCACGAGTTGTAATTGCGAAGAGGGGGGGGAGGGGCTTCCTTTAAATAGTTTCCAAGGGGAGGCTTTGTCTTAAGACAAAGATTTAATAATAGGGGACTCTTTTCGTTAACTATTTTATTATATGAGGAGGAATTTTTGTTTATTAGTTAGCTTTAGAAGGAAGAAAATATTAATGGAATTAGTATAAATTTCTAACTTTATTCATACTTACAAAAACGAAAAGAGGGGGTGTAAGGGTAAGGGCTTTGTAGGTATACCAGGGGGATGCATACCGATGCACATATATAGGGGGTAGTACTCAATCAAGCTTTGCTTGGGTTGTGCTTCTACATATGATTCCCTAGGCTTAGTGGTGGGCCCTCAAATGTGCAGTGTCACAAGGGTGTAGTCTTGAGGTATGCCTCAATGTGGTATCTTTCGATATCATGAATGCAAAGATTCATTGATATAACTTGTGTATCTTTCCACTATGCCATTTTTATGCCTCATGATAGGTTATGACTTGAAATCCCATGAAGGTCCGTAACACATGGTATAAGAGCAACTCTAGCATGGAGCATACTAGCTCAATAGGGAAGGAGGCTCAGGATTGTGGATAGGATCCCAATGCATTGTGACCCGAAAACACAAACATGACATGATGTGACAGAACATGACACGACACAACATGGTGCGACACCCCACGTCCCAATGCCCCCTGGGTGTGATACTTGCTGAAAATAAAAGTGAACTTGATGTGCAACAACCAAAGTTGAGAAGGAGCCCTGGTGTGATAAGGACACACTGCATACCAATCAAAATGACTTGGAGAGAGCTCAAACTATGGAAGGACATTGTTTTTGAAGAGGATGACAAGCTATGTCAATGGATCAAGACCACATACAAGAAGGAGTTGCAGCTCAAATAGATGGAGAAAATATGAATAATCAAGAACTTGGAGAAGGCTTAGAAAGGAACAAATGCATAATGCAGCTTGGAAGAGAGAACTGAAGAGCTAGATGAGGACCTAGAGGAGGTTGACTACCAATTGATCATGGTGTGTTAAAGAGCCATGCTATGGCAAATCAAGGTTGCCCGAGACCTTGATATGGAGCTACAAAGAGAAATTATGTTGAGGTGGGATTGGGAGATTACTTTTGGATCTAAAGAAGCCAATGAGCAGACTGAACCATACTTGAAAATTCCAAGAGTTGAAGAATGGATTGAAGCAATCCAAATAAGAATAGAAATGCCAAGAAAAGCTAAGAAAATAAGCAGGTGATAGAAAAAAAACATTTCTAGTTAAATGAAGAAGAAAAGGAAGTGTACTGACAATTAGGAGCCAATTGCTACTATCCGAAAGGCTACTATAGGGAAGACTGTCATGAAGATCAATAACCTAGTGATTACTACCCAGAAGAAGATGGATGCTACTTTTCTGAAGAATACCCGATCTACTTCCACCTGCTAAAAGGAGATTACCCCTATGTTGACTACCCCCTAGAAGGAGAAGAGTACTACCTCTACCCCAAAGGAGTTCAACAAGAAGATAAAATGATAGAGTATTATGGAAAGGGAGAAGGATGGAGAATGGATGCGAGTTCAAGGATCTCACATAGCTGACGTGCTATCCCTCTCTATGAGTGTAATGAGCTTACCTTGGTGCCCGATTGAGTTTCTTCCTCCCTCAAGCACTCTGATAGCTCCATGATTCATGATGCAATCTCAAGCCATATCAAGCCTCTTCCTCCAAGCTCCATCCTCCATAGCCATGTCTGAGACGAGAGAAAAGAAGAGAAGAAGAAGAGAGGAGATGGTAGAGAGCTTCACCTCCAAGATCCCTCACTCTCACACACTCACTCCTTCACTTACTCACTCTCACACACTCACTCCTTCACTCACTCACACTCCCTACCTCAAGCAACCACACGCAAGAAGCAAGAAGCAAGAAGCAAGAAGAGAATAGAAGAAGAGAGGAAGAAGAAGAGTCCACATTGCCATGCACCAAAGAATGAGCTCTCATTCACTTTTTGAACCTTATATACAGAACCCTCTTTCCCTTGGGCGGTCATCCCCTTTTTACATAGCTGGCCATATCCTAGTCCCTTTTTATTCATTGTTCTCCTATCTTCCTAGCTTCTTTCCTAACGCTTATCTACCTTTACAATTTGCATGAGTGAGAGCCCGCCGGCGCTCTTTTACAGAGGTTTTGGCTATGCCTTCATATTTAAAGGTGCGCCTTCTTGCTTTGTGGCTTCCATGGTTGCATCTTGTACTCCTGGTGGTTGTTTCCATGCTTTTAGATTTCTCTTGAGCGGCCCACTCTCTTGTAGGGCACCCTTTCCTTTTTTCCACCTTGTGCTTTTCCTGTTGATGCCTCATTTTCAGCTTCCTTCACTTTGCAGTAAACATTACCCCCTTCCTAGTTAAGTGCCACGCCGAGTGCCAGCCCCATGGCACTACTGGGTGGTGAGTCGGATGGTGTGGCTGGGGTAGCCAGGTGATGTTTTCAGTTTGGATACGAGGCTTGTTGGAAGGAATGTTGGAGGGATTCATGCCTTTGAATTTGAAGATAAGGTTGGACGAATTCGTGCATGGAGAGAGGCAGATGTGCGGATCCATCTTTAAAATTGAAGATATAGTTGGACAGATCCGTCATGTGGTCCTCAGTGTTGGCTGCCTTCTCCTGTGTTGCTCCAAACGAGCTTCTTCATTCACTTTTTGACTAGGGTTGTTGCATTCGCTCCTTGCTTTGTTGTGCCTGAATGGTGACATGTAACATAAAATAGGGAGTGTATTGCATGAACGATGGGGCCTCTGGTCGGGGTCATTGTTTGTATCTGGAAAGAAAAGAAGGTGCACTACTTGGGGGTGTTTGTGCCTTATCGTTGAGTGCGTGGTGCCCGTGTTTGTGGAACTGGGAGTTGGGTGCCCTCGGTGGTGTCCCACACTTGAGGACCCAATTTGTGCCTAAGGGAGGTGCGGTGCAAGGGGCTTAGGGTGAAAGGTCAAACCATAGGCAAGATTTATCTTGCTATGTATGCCCTACCCTTGATGTGCCCTAAGCATGTGTCGTGGGGGCTGAGGCTAGGCATGGAAACCCTAGATGCAGTGATTGTGGCGCTCAAGGTGCTTTTGGGGGGTTTAGTGTTTCTAACTTTTTTTTTGGACGTAGATGAGTATAGATGGCATTTGGATGCAAGGGGTGCTCTTAGGCTCCACCCTAATCTTCCTCGGATGATTCGCGAGGTGGTCTTAGGGACTTAATCAAAAAGGTGTGGCTCTGCATGTATTCCTTGATGTTAGCCTTTGCATTAAGATGTGTGGTTGACAAGAAAGGATGATTACACCTCGTAAAGTGGCTATCGCTCATATCTTCAAGAATCCTAATACAAAACGAGGGAAGCAGGGTTGCCCTCATCATGAGCCTAGCCATAACGCAGCTATCTATTCCTAGGTTAATGTGAAAAAAGAGTGGGGAAAGGTGGGCCTCCTTAGCTGTTGGCTTTTGTTTAAGTAAGAACCTAATGGTCCTAATGTAATTGCAAGTAGTTATGAAGGTTGGGTCCAGGTAGGAAGAGAAATCCTTGAGGAAGTGGTTGATGGGTGGGCACAAGTCCCTTGCTTTAAAGATCATGCATTCCTCAGGAGTTGTTGCATTGACATTGTAGATCTTCGGGAAGTCGTACCTAGCAATCCACTTCGTGTTTTGCGAGGATAGGGCATGTAGATAGGATCATTGTGTTCTTCCTGTAGCGTGCCACAGAAGGCCATCCATGCATCAAAATTGGTGTCCTAGATCCTCCTCCACTACTTTTTTTGTGGCTCGTAACCTCGGACAGCTTTGGGAACCTAATAGACCTTATCCTACCAGTAGTCTATGGGTTCCCACCTCCATTGTGTGATTACAATGCTTCGCTCCTTGACCCCTCGGTTCGCTAGAGTATTGCCCAAATGAATGATCCTTTCCACTACCTCCAGGAGTAAGAGTCGGTCCAGGCTTGTTAGATATGGTCAATGCCCCACCCTCATTAGGTGCTACCAATGATCCATGGTGCTCAAAGTTGTAAGGCCCCCATTATGAGGAGAAGCCAAATGTGAGCCCAGACATTGGTTGAGTCCTGACTTGTATATCAGATGAGGTCTATGTGACCGGATGGCAAAAAGGTGATTGTTGTGGGTCTAATCTTTGGGTTAGACGGAGTGGTTAAGCTGGTGGCAACTCGAGGTGCATTGCATCGAGTTGCGGGGTAAGGGAGTTAAAAGGGGCGCCTATTGTGGGGTCCAGGGGCCACAGTGGCCCCCCTAGCGGGGGTCCGGGGGCAGCGGCCCCGGCCCGATGGTAAAGGGAATATTCCCTGGCCGACTAGTGGAGGCTCATATGGCAAGTCGGTCAGGCCGACCTAACAGCCTTCACGGGCTATAAAAGCTAAACCCCTTCACAGCCATCTATCATTCATCTTTCACCCAGTCAGAGTTATTTTTCCAGCTAGCCTTAAGCTCTTCACCTATCTTCTGTCTAGATCGCCATCTAAGCTTCACATAGTGGAAGTGCACGGGTGGATATAGCCATCTTTGTATCAGTTGTTTGGAGTTAAAGAATTTACTGATTCTCCTCTTATCTGTTGTGTACTCTCTATCTCTTTCTCAGATTCTGTTTGCTGCGCTGTGTAATATTTTACATGGTATCAGAGCCCAAGGGGCTCTAGAGATCAGAGAGTGTGCAAGAGGCAAAGGCTTCAACAGCAAAGAGAAACTATGCGGACTTTCGGAAGCGGTTCTGGCGCATCAGGAAGCGGTGCAGGAGGTGGTGTTGCTGTATCGGCTATTCAAACACTGAGGATTCGTCCACCAACCTTCAACGAAGGCAAGTTAGATGGTACAAACTACACCTTGTGGAAGTTCAAAATTACAACTATCCTTGATTCTTATGAGCTTCTGGAGACTGTGCTGGGGACTGACGCAGAACCACAGCCTACCCCCGACCCATCAAATCCTAGTGTGATGATTCCTCCGAATGCAGATCTTCTACGAGCTTGAAAATGAAGGAATGTAGATGCATTGTGTGCCTTAGTTACAAGCTGTTCTGACAGTGTTCTGACTTTGATTCAGCATATAACCAAAGCATCAGAGGCTTGGAATGTGCTAAGGAGTTAGTATGAAACATGAAACCAAACAAGGATTCAAAACTTGGAGAATCAACTAGCAGCGGAGAAGTTTGCTGAAGGAGAGACGGTTGAAGCATTCATCACTCGGATTAAGAATCTGCGCGACCAGATGGCTGGCAATGGGATACAAAAGACTAGAGAAGAGCTAGCTCGGAGGTGTCTTCAGATTTGTCCACAAAAGTTTGATGGACTAGTAACTGCCCTTAATACTCAGGTGAGACCTCAAGCTTTGACTTTTGAGGAGTTTTGTGCATTATTAATGGAGGAGGAGTTGAGGCTGAAAGCCCGAGAAGGAAGCAACAATGGAGATGCTGCATTCTCTGCCAATGCAAAAGGCAAAGGTGGTTCCTCCACCAAAAATGATGGTGACAAAAAGAAGAAGGGCGAAAAGAAGAAGTTTCAAGGAGAGTTCTTCTACTGCAAGAAGAAATGACATGCAATTGCAGATTGTCGTGTCAAGAAGGCAGATGAAAAGAATGGTACCCTTAAAAGTAAAGGGAAAGAGACAGCCAATACGGCTGAAGCAGAGCTAGAATTATTCATGGCGACCATTGAGGAAGTGTGCTCCTCGGCGCAAGAAGAATCTACCACTGACTCATGGGTGTTGGATAGTGGGGCCTCCCGTCACATGACCAACAAGAAAGGTCTATACAATTCTATGCAGCCTCTACAAGAATCCATCACTGTGACGGTTGGAAATGATGCTAAATGCCCTGTTGCGGGCACAGGTACTATTTCTTTTGTTGCTGCAAATGGTGAAGTCAAAAAGCTTTCAAATGTGTTGTATGTTCCCGAAATGAGGAGAAATCTCTTATCAGTTCTGCCATAACCGATCTTGGTCATGAAGTAAGGTTCAAGAAGACAGGTGTAGAAATTCTTGATAGTGCTGGCACAATTGTTGGCAAAGGAGAAAGAGGGAACAACCTGTATGAGCTAAATGCTCTTACAGCCACCGCTGGAGTGGTCACAAGTAAGCTTTGGCATGAAAGGTTTGGACACATTGGATTTGCAGTGTTGAAGGAGATGCAAAAGCAAGGTATGGTTGCTCACCTACCTACAATAACTGAATTGAAGGAACCATGTGAAGCTTGTATGATGGGCAAGCAACATAGAAAGGCATTTCCACAAGAAAGCAAGAATAGAGCACAGGCTCCTCTAGAGTTGGTGCATGCTCACTTGTGTGGTAAGATGCCTACACAGGCCTTGGGGGGATCTTCTTATTTTATGTTGATTGTCGACGACTACAGTAGGAAGATGTGGGTGCACTTCCTTCATGATAAGGCTCAAACTATGGCAATTGATCATGGTGTGTTAAAGAGCTATGCTATGGCAAATCAAGGTTTCCCGAGACCTTGATATGGAGCTACAAGGAGAAATTATGTTGAGGTGGGATTGGGAGATTACTTTTGGATCTAAAGAAGCCAATGAGCAGACTGAACCATACTTGAAAATTCCAAGAGTTGAAGAATGGATTGAAGCAATCCAAATAAGAATAGAAATGCCAAGAAAAGCTAAGAAAAGAAGCAAGTGATATAAAAAAAACATTTCTAGTTAAATGAAGAAGAAAAGGAAGTGTACTGACAATTAGGAGCCAATTGCTACTACCCGAAAGGCTACTATAGGGAAGACTATCATTAAGATCAATAACCTAGTGATTACTACCCAGAAGAAGATGGATGCTACTTTTCTGACGAATACCCGATCTACTTCCACCTGCTAAAAGGAGATTACCCCTATGTTGACTACCCCCTAGAAGGAGAAGAGTACTACCTCTACCCCAAAGGAGTTCAACAAGAAGATAAAATGATAGAGTATTATGGAAAGGGAGAAGGATGGAGAATGGATGCGAGTTCAAAGATCTCATATAGCTAACGTGTTATCCCTCTCTACGAGTGTAATGAGATTACCTTGGTGACCGATTGAGTTTCTTCCTCCCTCAAGCACTCTGATAGCTCCATGATTCGTGATGCAATCTCAAGCATCCTCAATCCTCTCCCTCCAAGCTCCATCCTCCATAGCCACGTCTCAGACAAGAGAAAAGAAGAGAAGAAGAAGAGAGGAGATGGTAGAGAGCTTCATTTTCAAGATCCCTCACTCTCACACACTCACTCCTTCACTCACTCGCTCTCACACACTCACTCCTTCACTCACTCAAACTCCCTACCTCTAGCAACCACACGCAAGAAGCAAGAAGCAAGAAGAGAAGAGAAGAAGAGAGGAAGAAGAAGAGTCCACTTTGCCATGCACCAAAAAATGAGCTCTCATTCACTTTTTGAACCTTATATACTGAACCCTCTTTCCCTTGGGCAGTCATCCCCTTTTTACATGGCCGGCCATATCCTAGGCCCTTTTTATTCATTGTTCTCCTATCTTCCTAGCTTCTTTCCTAACGCTTATCTACCTTTACAATTTGCACGAGTGAGAGCCCACCGGCGCTCTTTTACAGAGGTTTTGGCTATGCCTTCATATTTAAAGGTGTGCCTTCTTGCTTTGTGGCTTCCATGGTTGCGCCTTGTACTCCTGGTGGTTGTTTCCATGCTTTTAGATTTCTCTTGAGCGGCCCACTCTCTTGTAGGGCACCCTTTCCTTTTTTCCACCTTGTGCTTTTCCTGTTGATGCCTCGTTTTAAGCTTCCTTCACTTTGCAGTAAACATTACCCCCCTCCTAGTTGAGTGCCAGGCTGAGTGCCAGCCCCATGGCACTACTGGGTGGTGAGTCGGACGGTGTGGCTGGGGTAGCCAGGTGACGTTTTGAGTTTGGATTCGAGCCTTGTTGGAAGGTATGTTGGAGGGATTCATGCCTTTGAATTTAAAGATAAGGTTGGACGAATTTGTGCATGGAGAGAGGCAGATGTGCGGATCCATCTTTAAAATTGAAGATATAGTTGGACAGATCCGTCATGTGGTCCTCAGTGGTTGCCTTCTCCTGTGTTGTTCCAAACAAGCTTCTTCATTCACTTTTTGACTAGGGCTGTTGCATTCGCTCCTTGCTTTGTTGTGCCTGAATGGTGACATGTCACATAAAATAGGGAGTGCATTGCATGGACGATGGGGCCTCTGGTCGAGGTCATTGTTTGTATTTGGAAAGAAAAGAAGGTGCACTACTTGGGGGTGTTTGTGCCTTATCGTGGAGTGCGTGGTGCCCGTGTTTGCGGAACTGGGAGTTGGGTGCCCTCGGTGGTGTCCCATACTTGAGGACCCAGTTTGTGCCTAAGGGAGGTGCGGTGCAGGGGGCTTAGGGTGAAAGGTCAAACCATAGGCAAGATTTATCTTGCTAGGTATGCCCTACCCTTGATGTGCCCTAAGCATGTGTCGTGGGGGCCGAGGCTAGGCATGGAAACCCTAGATGTAGTGATTGTGGCGCTCAAGGTGCTTTTGGGGGGTTCAGTGTTTCTAACTTTTTTTTTTGGACGTAGATGAGTATAGATGGCATTTGGATGCAAGGGGTGCTCTTAGGCTCCACCCTAATCTTCCTCGGATGATTCGCGATGTGGTCTTAGGTACTTAGTCAAAAAGGTGTGGCTCTGCATGTATTCCTTGATGTTAGCCTTTGCATTAAGAGGTGTGGTTGACAAGAAAGGATGATTACACCTCGTAAAGTGGCTATCGCTCATATCTTCAAGAATCCTCATACAAAACGAGGGAAGCAGGGTTGCCCTCATCATGAGCCTAGCCATAACGCAGCTATCTATTCCTAGGTTAATGTGAAAAAAGAGTGGGGAAAGGTGGGCCTCCTTAGCTGTTGGCTTTTGTTTAAGTAAGAACCTAATGGTCCTAAGGTAATTGCAAGTACTTATGAAGGTTGGGTCCGGGCAGGAAGAGAAATCCTTGAGGAAGTGGTTGATGGGTGGGCGCAAGTCCCTTGCTTTAAAGGTCATGCATTCCTCAGGAGTTGTTGCATTGACATTGTAGATCTTCGGGAAGTCGTACCTACCATGCACCCTCTATCATAATCCACTTCGTGTTTGCGAGGATAGGGCATGTAGATAGGATCATTGTGTTCTTCCTGTAGCGTGCCACAGAAGGCCATCCATGCATCAAAATTGGTGTCCTAGATCCTCCTCCACTACTTTCGTTGTGGCTCATAACCTCAGACGGCTTTGGAACCTAATAGACCTTATCCTACCAGTAGTCTGTGGGTTCCCGCCTCCATTGTGTGATTACAATGCTTCGCTCCTTGACCCCTTGGTTCGCTAGAGTATTGCCCAAATGAATGATCCTTTCCACTACCTCCAGGAGTAAGACTAGGTCCAGGCGGATAGAGGAAGGAGAACTCGAAGGGTTGGGATTGGAGCTCCCGCTGTTGCCAGATAGTCAGCTCCTATGGCCAATTGATGGGATGATGATCCTTGCGTGGTGGCATGGGCTCGTCAGGAAGCTATTGTGACCGTGCTCATGCTCTTTGCTGGGCTTGCTCCACAAGTTCCCGTTTTCTTCTTCTTGCAACAATAATGAGCTAAGGAACTTGGGAACCATCTAACTCTTCTAAGGGTAGATCAGACAAGGGCGGATTGGGCTCTCTGATTTGTAGTTCTTCCTTGAATGAATGCTTCAAGTCCGGCCCTTCCTCAGTGTCTTGTTCGATTGTGGGTGGATGGGGCTGCTCTTGTTCCTCGAATCCAAGTTCCTTGAGCTCATTGGTGGAGAGGCCGGCTTGTCATAGGTAGTTGCATTGTTGCTCCTTGGTTATGCTTGGACCGGTTGGGAGTATGCATTCTTGCAGGCCGTACCTTAAGGCTCTGGTTGTCAACTCCAAATTCCTTTTCATTCTCTCCACTAAATCCTCTCCTTCAACTTGTCTGACATGAAGCAAGTGCTCAAAAAGGCTTACCCCTCTACGTGTTGGAGCATGCTTAAGCAGCCTCAGCTCTAGATTCTGCGAGCACCCACTTGCACTCCGCCACTGCTAGGCACTCTGTCAACCTTCACACTCTTTCAAAGTTGTGCCTCTCCCACCGTTGTGCCTTCTCTTCTAGATCTTCCTTGCTCCTTTCCATCTCCTGAGACAATATCATTACCACCTGTTGTTGTTCATCCCATACTTCCAGCATTTGGATCTTCTCTTTATCTTGACAGTTCAGTTGCTCTTTAGCTATTCTTCCAGCATTTGGATCTTCTCTTTATCTTGACAGTTCAAAAATGAACCTTGGCAGGAACAGTGCGCTAAGCTTCCAATTCGAGGAGGGAGAGGAGGTTATCGAGGTGAGCCCAATAGTTAAGTTACCGAGAACCTATAGATTTAAGTTGGCTATACTTGCCGGGTTTTTGGTATGAGGCCCTTCTTGACCCACCGTTGATGGTAAGAGGAAGACAAGGGAAGTGGAATGGCAAAATATAAACGGTTACAGCTCCACGTATGACATAGGGGATATAGTGAACACGTATGCTGAGCGCAGTACGAGTGTCCGTGCAAAGCTCATACAACTAGCACCGTCTAGAGTTCATAACGATTCCGGCATCCATGCATAATAACGGCATATACCTACGCGTAGGTAATTTATTTACTTCAAGAACAAAAGCCATATGTCCAAGTCCAAGTCAGAATCCAAGCGAACGCCGGCGGCCGGACGATGATGCTCCGGATTTCACGGGAGGCAGGACGGCGGCTCCAAATATAGGCGTGTGCCTGGTGGAAGCTGGATAGTGTCCCACATGTGAAGCTTGCGCAAAATGTACGATCTAGATAGCCGCAGTTGGCGCTCGCTCGCCCTTTCGTTCCTGGGTGTATTGTGACGCCTGTAACCCGAGGAGGGGAGAGTATACAGTTGTGTGGATGCCACCGGTCACGTGCACTGAGATGTGGGGCTGATTCGCTGCCTTTGCAGCGGCGCCCATCTCCAAGTCGCGAGTGGACCGAGATCGTTGCCGCCCGGAGGTCTGGCAACTCTCCGTCCTCGAAGTAGGGGAGACCGCATGACGTGCACTGAGATGTGGGGCTGATTCGCTGCCTTTGCAGCGGCGCCCATCTCCAAGTCGCGAGTGGACCGAGATCGTTGCCGCCCGGAGGTCTGGCAACTCTCCGTCCTCGAAGTAGGGGAGACCGCATGAGGCCGGAAACGGAGCAATGCTACCCCTCGCTCCAGACAGTGGAGGGACAACGCCACCTTGTCTGCAGGCCGACCGTCGGCCTCCTCTCAGTCCCCGGTGACAAACCCGATCTTTTATTCATTTTACGTACGTACGTTCTCACACGCGCGTACTAACTAAGGCGCAGCCTTCCCCCAATTTATTTTGGTTGCCCCCTCGAGGGCTACTATTCCACGTGCTCGAGCACCGGCACTGCCCGCGCACGCACATACCACCACAAGCTACAAAGCACTACACTCGTGCAACCAGGTTAGCTATTCGCTCGGAGCCTGCTATCTACTTGCCAGCACCACATTTCTTGGCACAAGAGAGAGGCACTCCCACCCCATGCGCGGGAGGGACAACGCCACCTTGTCTGCAGGCCGACCGTCGGCCTCCTCTCAGTCCCCGGTGACAAACCCGATCTTTTATTCATTTTACGTACGTACGTTCTCACACACGCGTACTAACTAAGGCGTAGCCTTCCCCCAATTTATTTTGGTTGCCCCCTCGAGGGCTACTATTCCACGTGCTCGAGCACCGGCACTGCCCGCGCACGCACATACCACCACAAGCTACAAAGCACTACACTCGTGCAACCAGGTTAGCTATTCGCTCGGAGCCTGCTATCTACTTGCCAGCACCACATTTCTTGGCACAAGAGAGAGGCACTCCCACCCCATGCGCGTTTTCCAACACCAACACCCATTCTTCATGGGACTTGGCAAGAAAAGCCACCCTTCAATGTAACCGAAATCGAGTAAAGCCCCATCATCATACCAATGCCCGCTACCTTTTGTATAGGAAACATCCACGCCATTGGATCCGGTCTACATGAAAGCATACAAACGAGCAACAACTCTACACGGGCCTCAGAGAACTTCGCTTCTCGCCTTTCGAGTCGTACACCGCTCCATGGAGCCGTACGGAAATGGGGATACGAAGGTGGTGTCAAAAGAAAGATGCTATGGCAGTGGTAGTGCCACCGGTCACGTGCACTGAGATGTGGGGCTGACTCGCTGCCTTTGCAGCAGCGCCCATCTCCAAGTCGCGAGTGGACGAGATCGTTGCCGCCCGGAGGTCTGGCAACTCTCCGTCCTCGAAGTAGGGGAGACCGCATGAGGCCGGAAACGGAGCAATGCTACCCCTCGCTCCAGACAGTGGAGGGACAACGCCACCTTGTCTGCAGGCCGACCGTCGGCCTCCTCTCAGTCCCCGGTGACAAACCCGATCTTTTATTCATTTTACGTACGTACATTCTCACACGCGCGTACTAACTAAGGCGCAGCCTTCCCCCAATTTATTTTGGTTGCCCCCTCGAGGGCTACTATTCCACGTGCTCGAGCACCGGCACTGCCCGCGCACGCACATACCACCACAAGCTACAAAGCACTACACTCGTGCAACCAGGTTAGCTATTCGCTCGGAGCCTGCTATCTACTCCGCATGAGGCCGGAAACGGAGCAATGCTACCCCTCGCTCCAGACAGTGGAGGGACAACGCCACCTTGTCTGCAGGCCGACCGTCGGCCTCGTCTCAGTCCCCGGTGACAAACCCGATCTTTTATTCATTTTACGTACGTACGTTCTCACACGCGCGTACTAACTAAGGCGCAGCCTTCCCCCAATTTATTTTGGTTGCCCCCTCGAGGGCTACTATTCCACGTGCTCGAGCACCGGCACTGCCCGCGCACGCACATACCACCACAAGCTACAAAGCACTACACTCGTGCAACCAGGTTAGCTATTCGCTCGGAGCCTGCTATCTACTTGCCAGCACCACATTTCTTGGCACAAGAGAGAGGCACTCCCACCCCATGCGCGTTTTCCAACACCAACACCCATTCTTCATGGGACTTGGCAAGAAAAGCCACCCTTCAATGTAACCGAAATCGAGTAAAGCCCCATCATCATACCAATGCCCGCTCCCTTTTGTATAGGAAACATCCACGCCATTGGATCCGGTCTACATGAAAGCATACAAACGAGCAACAACTCTACACGGGCCTCAGAGAACTTCGCTTCTCGCCTTTCGAGTCGTACACCGCTCCATGGAGCCGTACGGAAATGGGGATACGAAGGTGGTGTCAAAAGAAAGATGCTATGGTAGTGGTAGTGCCACCGCGTGACCGCAACATGGTTACACAACCCACCTCGCTTTATCCCCATGGAGACACTCAGACCTTCTTCAAAACTTCAGCATGCTCCCATTCGAGGGAGCTTTTTTCCTCTTCCTCCTGACATGTTCGGTGAAAAAATCGCCCCTTAAACTAGTGCATAGCCATGTGCAATCATCCAGCCGCCAACATCGCAAATATATGAAAGACAAATAAGAGCGGAATGCGGGGCTCGTCTCATTGGGAAAGCGGCTTTTTCACTGTAAACTAAGAATACAGAGAAGAGTGCGATGTCTGCGTCAAAAGATGGTGCTCACAACAAAACTCGGCTCCCACAACATGGATACACGACCAACCACCACGGTTGACTGTCATTGGGTGTAACTATCCCACATACATCCGAAAATATGCAACCTATGTGGACCTACGGGTGAGCTATCGCGACACATTGGCATCCAAAGTTTTGGACCCAAAAAGTGCTGGGCCATCACCTAGATCTGGCACATCCACGATGAAAAGTGACAGTTGGAAGCCCTTTTTTCGGAGCTATACAAGGCAAGGAGTTTGGGCTGGCTATGTACACAAATGGCTAACTACGTGGTCGATCTTTTAGTTGGTCGCTTGATTTTTTGATGTGGTCTAGAAAGAGCTATTTTTTATGCTTACCCTAGCTATGCATCTGTTGAATGAAGGAGATTCACCTTCTACAATAGAGCGGGAGAATCTTGAAGGAGCCTTGGTTGATGAACCCTCAAGTTCACGTGAATTTGATGAGGGTTCCACCACACATGATGTGTATGAAGTCAGTTTAAATAAGCCTACTTGGGCCAAAGACTAGATCTATTATACTATACTTATGTAGTGGAGCTCGAACTTGCAACTCTAAATGATGTCTGTGGACACAAACAATCCTACTTAAAGGGGATGTCTTCACATGGAGCTACAACAACTTAAAGGGGATCCCCCCTACTGTTTCTGTGGACGCAATCCTCCTGAAACAGGGAAGTAAGCTGGACTAGTCTTTCCTATAGAGCATACAAAATGGTGCTAAGTGGTGGTGATAAGGATAAAGAAGAATAGTCAAATTCATTTATATACGGACTTTAAAGAATTGAATAAGCAAATAGTCGAGGATTACTGTGCCTTGCCTTTCATTGATAAGATTTTGGATCAATTAGGGGTAAGATATGTGGAGTATTTTTCTAGGTATAATCAAACAGCCATAACCAAAGAAAAGAAGTCAAAAACAACATTTATCATAGCTTTTGGTACTTTTAAAGACCACGTGATGGCATTTGGTTTATGCAATGTCCCAAGAGGACTGTCAATAAGTCCTTCGGTGATATTTCACTTGAGGATCTCGATGTATACATAGATGATGTGGGTAATGAAGAGCTTGTTGTATTCGGTAAAAGATTTTGGTATTATTGAGAGCACTATATTGCTCTAAATCCATAGGAATGTGTACTTGGGGTGCTTATAGTTTACTCTTGGGCCATTTTTTGAGTGCACTTGTCATTGCTACCAATCGTGAAAAGGTAGTTGTTATCCGAGCCATGAACCATCCACCCACCACTCCCAGGGAGGTCCATAGTTTCATCTCATCAATCTTGTACCATCATAGGTTTATTAGGTATTGATGTTACCTTTTAACAAGATTAGGTATTGATTTTGTTGGACTTGTGCATCCTTCATCAACATCGCATAAGCTATAAATTATTGTTGCAACACATACTTTACAAAGTGGTTTGAAGCCCATGAAATTGTGAAGGATAATGATAAGGAAATGGCAAGTTGTATCTTAGAGAAAATTATATGTCAATTTGGTCCTTTAAAAAGCTAGTCTATGTTTGTGGAACTCACTTTCTAAATAAAGACATTGACAGAGGCTTTGAACATCAAGCACAACAATGGGCAAGTTGAGAGTACCAACAAGTAACTTCTTTAGTACAATTGGTTGAGATTAGATTGCAAGTGATATTGCATCAACCAGTGGGGAAGAAGAAGCAAATGAAAGCACTTCATGATTTGCATACCAAGAAGTAAGCTTTTGTGAAGGGACAATTCATATACTAGATGTATGATGTGAACTGTTTCCTTGAAAATTGGAGTACAAGTGGGATGGATGTCATAAATATTGTATATAGGTAAAAATGGATATGCAACCCTTCTAACAAATTTGTAGGTGGTAGAGTGTAAAAGTAAGGTCAACTTTATTAAGCCTAAACACTACTATTTTTAGGGGGATGACCTAATTGTAGATCCATTTGGTGCAATGTTTCCTAAAACAATCTCATTGGAGTTAAAAATTTATCCGTCCCTTGGGTAGTTTTTAGCACTTGCATCTTATCTTCCTAATAATCGATTTTTTCAAAAAAATTGGTCCTTTCAAAATTCGATTAACAATAAGCCTCAAAAACCTAAAATTATTCATCAAAACTATATGGGTCATCCCTTGCTGTCTACATGTGGCTTGTGACAATTGGAATTCATGACTAGCCCTTCATCCTAGTTAGTTTAAGATTGAAGCAACAAGAGTAGTGCTATTTCATTTCACTTGATTAGGAGTTCTAAGGGTGGTAAGATTTTCTTGTCAAAGTTCAACACCCTTAGCTCTTCTTCAGGCTTAGGTCCTTGGCCAATTATTGCAAGAGGCCTCTACCTATCCTTCTTTAAGTTTCCATGTCTGCTAATATTTCTTTCATGGGTCTCCTTATGTGCTCTATCCTCATTGATTGGTCATACTTATGTGATAAGGTGTTGTAAATGTAGTGAAAAATCCATGGGATCCAGTGCATATATTACTAGATTTGAGGTGCTACTACTTATCAACCTCTCAAACTAATTGATATTGAGCTCTAAAGATCATGCAAAGCTTCTCAAAACATCACCATAATGTTCTTGCATAGAAACATATCAAAATTCCTGACAGTGAGGTATGCTGTCCTGAATATGCAGAAAACTATCTTGAATGTACAGTAGTAGTCTTGTAGGTAAAGTTGATCCAAAAATGAACTTTAATCGCTGCTCAAATGCATTCTGCAGAATCAAATCCAAGTATGTAACATCAACCATAAGCATGAATACTTGGTTTAGAATGTTCGAGACCAAGTCTGGAAGCAAGACATAATGCATACGTAGTCAAAATGTCATTCAACCCTATTATTCCAACAATTAAATCTCTGTCAAAACCAAGCAAAATGATGGCTCTAATCATGGACATAACATCTCCAAGTCATGTAGCACCTAATGGACATCAGATCATCACATAAGTGAATCATAAGCATTATTCACTCAAGAAATAGTTGCTACCCTGTTTATTACATTGAACGTATATCAACCCCAAGTGTAATACTACACTTCTGCTCAGTGCCAAGCATTAGATGCAAAGTCTGGAGCACAACCATGATGCCAAAAGAAGAGGAGCAGCTTTGCTGTAGGTCATGAGCATGCTAAAAACCAGATCTGCATACCCATGGTGATGATGCCTTCAGCCCTGAAGAGATTGGAATGTTGGTCCAAGTGTTGTGGATGATGGGAAGGGTCCCTAATAAGTGGCCAATGATGGCTACCAACAAGCTCAAATGAAGAAGGAAGCTTCAAGCTTCAAGAAGAAGCTTCCAACCTTGTTGTCCTCCTTGCAAACTCTTCACAATGAACTCTTCTTCAACTTCAAGCTCTTGCATCTGAAGAAATGCCAAGCTCCTGATTGCCTGAACCAAGCTTTGATACCCCTTTGTTGAGTTAGTTGCAATGGAGCTTCTGTGTAGAGATACATGTTGAGAGAGGGAAGAGACAGAGACACATGATTTGTGGTATTGAAGAGTATACTTCAAAAATGATTTTAGATAGGTATATGTACTATGTACAACCTGGCCCTTATGGGCAGGGGACATGGGCAGTGCCCTTTGCCCTTTATCCCAACAACCATAGTGGATAGGGAAAAGTGATGAAAATGAAGGGTTTTGAAGGTAGGATGCGAGTGCATGAATGGGTGGTATCTTCTTCACGTAGAATTTTCCCTACCTCTGCATGACTCACTCATGCTGTGTGTGTGTGTGTGTGTGTCTCCTCCTCATATCATGAGTTGTAATTGCGAAGAGGGGGGGGGAGGGGGCTTCCTTTAAATAGTTTCCAAGGGGAGGCTTTGTCTTAAGACAAAGATTTAGTAATAGGGGACTCTTTTCGTTAACTATTTTATTATATGAGGAGGAATTTTTGTTTATTAGTTAGCTTTAGAAGGAAGAAAATATTAATGGAATTAGTATAAATTTCTAACTTTATTCATACTTACAAAAACGAAAAGAGGGGGTGTAAGGGTAAGGGCTCTGTAGGTATACCAGGGGGATGCATACCGATGCACATATATAGGGGGTAGTACTCAATCAAGCTTTGCTTGGGTTGTGCTTCTACATATGATTCCCTAGGCTTAGTGGTGGGCCCTCAAATGTGCAGTGTCACAAGGGTGTAGTCCTGAGGTATGCTTCAATGTGGTATCTTTCGATATCATGAATGCAAAGATTCATTGATATAACTTGTGTATCTTTCCACTATGCCATTTCTATGCCTCATGATAGGTTATGACTTGAAATCCCATGAAGGTCCGTAACACATGGTATAAGAGCAACTCTAGCATGGAGCATACTAGCTCAATAGGGAAGGAGGCTCAGGATTGTGGATAGGATCCCAATGCATTGTGACCCGAAAACACCAACATGACATGATGTGACAGAACACAACACGACACAACATGGTGCGACACCCCACGTCCCAATGCCCCCCTGGGTGTGATACTTGCTGAAAATAAAAGTTAACTTGATGTGCAACAACCAAAGTTGAGAAGGAGCCCTGGTGTGATAAGGACACACTGCATACCAATCAAAATGACTTGGAGAGAGCTCAAACTATGGAAGGACATTGTTTTTGAAGAGGATGACAAGCTATGTCAATGGATCAAGACCACATACAAGAAGGAGTTGCAGCTCAAATAGATGGAGAAAATATGAATAATCAAGAACTTGGAGAAGGCTTAGAAAGGAACAGATGCATAATGCAGCTTGGAAGAGAGAACTGAAGAGCTAGATGAGGACCTAGAGGAGGTTGACTACCAATTGATCATGGTGTGTTAAAGAGCCATGCTATGGCAAATCAAGGTTGCCCGAGACCTTGATATGGAGCTACAAGGAGAAATTATGTTGAGGTGGGATTGGGAGATTACTTTTGGATCTAAAGAAGCCAATGAGCAGACTGAACCATACTTGAAAATTCCAAGAGTTGAAGAATGGATTGAAGCAATCCAAATAAGAATAGAAATGCCAAGAAAAGCTAAGAAAAGAAGCAGGTGATAGAAAAAAAACATTTCTAGTTAAATGAAGAAGAAAAGGAAGTGTACTGACAATTAGGAGCCAATTGCTACTACCCGAAAGGCTACTATAGGGAAGACTATCATGAAGATCAATAACCTAGTGATTACTACCCAGAAGAAGATGGATGCTACTTTTCTGAAGAATACCCGATCTACTTCCACCTGCTAAAAGGAGATTACCCCTATGTTGACTACCCCCTAGAAGGAGAAGAGTACTACCTCTACCCCAAAGGAGTTCAACAAGAAGATAAAATGATAGAGTATTATGGAAAGGGAGAAGGATGGAGAATGGATGCGAGTTCAAAGATCTCACATAGCTGACGTGATATCCCTCTCTATGAGTGTAATGAGCTTACCTTGGTGCCCGATTGAGTTTCTTCCTCCCTCAAGCACTTTGATAGCTCCATGATTCGTGATGCAATCTCAAGCATCCTCAAGCCTCTTCCTCCAAGCTCCATCCTCCATAGCCACGTCTGAGACGAGAGAAAAGAAGAGAAGAAGAAGAGAGGAGATGGTAGAGAGCTTCACCTCCAAGATCCCTCACTCTCACACACTCACTCTCACACACTCACTCCTTCACTCACTCACACTCCCTACCTCAAGCAACTACACGCAAGAAGCAAGAAGCAAGAAGAGAATAGAAGAAGAGAGGAAGAAGAAGAGTCCACTTTGCCATGCACCAAAAAATGAGCTCTCATTCACTTTTTGAACCTTATATACAGAACCCTCTTTCCCTTGGGCGGTCATCCCCTTTTTACATAGCCGGCCATATCCTAGTCCCTTTTTATTCATTGTTCTCCTATCTTCCTAGCTTCTTTCCTAACGCTTATCTACCTTTACAATTTTCACGAGTGAGAGCCCGCCGGCGCTCTTTTACAGAGGTTTTGGCTATGCCTTCATATTTAAAGGTGTGCCTTCTTGCTTTGTGGCTTCCATGGTTGCGTCTTGTACTCCTGGTGGTTGTTTCCATGCTTTTAGATTTCTCTTGAGCGGCCCACTCTCTTGTAGGGCACCCTTTCCTTTTTTCCACCTTGTGCTTTTCCTGTTGATGCCTCATTTTTAGCTTCCTTCACTTTGCAGTAAACATTACCCCCTTCCTAGTTGAGTGCCAGGCTGAGTGCCAGCCCCATGGCACTACTAGTTGGTGAGTCGGATGGTGTGGCTGGGGTAGCCAAGTGATGTTTTGAGTTTGGATACGAGCCTTGTTGGAAGGTATGTTGGAGGGATTCATGCCTTTGAATTTGAAGATAAGGTTGGACGAATTCGTGCATGGAGAGAGGCAGATGTGCGAATCCATCTTTAAAATTGAAGATATAGTTGGACAGATCCGTCATGTGGTCCTCAGTGTTGGCTGCCTTCTCCTGTGTTGCTCCAAACGAGCTTCTTCATTCACTTTTTGACTAGGGTTGTTGCATTCGCTCCTTGCTTTGTTGTGCCTGAATGGTGACATGTAACATAAAATAGGGAGTGCATTGCATGGACGATGGGGCCTCTGGTCGGGGTCATTGTTTGTATTTGGAAAGAAAAGAAGGTGCACTACTTGGGGGTGTTTGTGCCTTATCGTTGAGTGCGTGGTGCCCGTGTTTGTGGAACAGGGAGTTGGGTGCCCTCGGTGGTGTCCCACACTTGAGGACCCAATTTGTGCCTAAGGGAGGTGCGGTGCAGGGGGCTTAGGGTGAAAGGTCAAACCATAGGCAAGATTTATCTTGCTAGGTATGCCCTACCCTTGATGTGCCCTAAGCATGTGTCGTGGGGGCCGAGGCTAGGCATGGAAACCCTAGATGTAGTGATTGTGGCGCTCAAGGTGCTTTTGGGGGTTCAGTGTTTCTAACTTTTCTTTTTGGACGTAGATGAGTATAGATGGAATTTGGATGCAAGGGGTGCTCTTAGGCTCCACCCTAATCTTCCAAGGATGATTCGCGATGTGGTCTTAGGGACTTAGTCAAAAAGGTGTGGCTCTGCATGTATTCCTTGATGTTAGCCTTTGCATTAAGAGGTGTGGTTGACAAGAAAGGATGATTACACCTCGTAAAGTAGCTATCGATCATATCTTCAAGAATCCTCATACAAAACGAGGGAAGCAGGGTTGCCCTCATCATGAGCCTAGCCATAATGCAGCTATCTATTCCTAGGTTAATGTAAAAAAAGAGTGGGGAAAGGTGGGCCTCCTTAGCTGTTGGCTTTTGTTTAAGTAAGAACCTAATGGTCCTAAGGTAATTGCAAGTAGTTATGAAGGTTGGGTCCGGGCAGGAAGAGAAATTCTTGAGGAAGTGGTTGATGGGTGGGCGCAAGTCCCTTGATTTAAAGGTCATGCATTCCTCAGGAGTTGTTGCATTGACATTGTAGATCTTCGGGAAGTCGTACCTACCATGCACCCCCTATCATAATCCACTTTGTGTTTGCGAGGATAGGGCATGTAGATAGGATCATTGTGTTCTTCCTGTAGCGTGCCACAGAAGGCCATCCATGCATCAAAATTGGTGTCCTAGATCCTCCTCCACTACTTTCGTTGTGGCTCATAACCTCGGACGGCTTTGGGAACCTAATAGACCTTATCCTACCAGTAGTCTGTGGGTTCCCGCCTCCATTGTGTGATTACAATGCTTCGCTCCTTGACCCCTTGGTTCACTAGAGTATTGCCCAAATGAATGATCCTTTCCACTACCTCCAGGAGTAAGACTAGGTCCAAGCTTGTGGATAGAGGAAGGAGAACTCAAAGGGTTGGGATTGGAGCTCCCGCTGTTGCCAGATAGTCAGCTCCTATGGCCAATTGATGGGATGATGATCCTTGCGTGGTGGCATGGGCTCGTCAGGAAGCTATTGTGGCCGTGCTCGTGCTCTTTGCTGGGCTTGCTCCACAAGTTCCCATTTTCTTCTTCTTGCAACAATAATGAGCTAAGGAACTTGGGAACCATCTAACTCTTCTAAGGGTAGATCAGACAAGGATTGGGCTCTTTGATTTATAGTTCTTCCTTGAATGCATGCTTGAATTCCGGCCCTTCCTCAGTGTCTTGTTCGATTGTGGGTTGGATTGGGGGTGGATGGGGCTGCTCTTGTTCCTCGAATCCAAGTTCCTTGAGCTCATCGGTGGAGAGGCCGGCTTGTCGTAGGTAGTTGCATTGTTGCTCCTTGGTTATGCTTGGACCGGTTGGGAGTATGCGTTCTTGCAGGCCATACCTTAAGGCTCTGGTTGTCAACTCCAAATTCCTTTTCATTCTCTCCACTAAATCCTCTCCTTCAACTTGTCTGACATGAAGCAAGTGCTCAAAAAGGCTTACCCCTCTACATGTTGGAGCATGCTTAAGCAGCCTCAGCTCTAGATTCTACGAGCACCCACTTGCACTCCGCCACTGCTAGGCACTCTGTCAACCTTCACACTCTTTCAAAGTTGTGCCTCTCCCACCGTTGTGCCTTCTCTTCTAGATCTTCCTTGCTCCTTTCCATCTCCTGAGACAATATCATTACCACCTGTTGTTGTTCATCCCATACTTCCAGCATTTGGATCTTCTCTTTATCTTGATAGTTCAACTGCTCTTTATCTATTCTTCTACCTTGATCAACCCACCACGGACAAGTGCTGATGGGCCTCTGTGAGCCTTTCTAACTGATCTTCAGTAGTTTGCACTTGGCTTTCTAGCTCCACCAGGTGCAGTTTTCTTTCGGTCATGGCCATGTCTATTAGTCCCTCCACTTCCTACTGGGCATTTTGCAAGTTGTCTTATAGGCTCTTGGTTGCTTCTTCTATGGCCTCTTCCTTTTCCTTCAACACAACTCCTATCTCTCTTTACATCCTTCCTTGATCCTCCATTGCTAACCACAACTGGAATACCAGGATATCCTCCTGTTCTTGGTGTTGAGCTTAAGCAACTTGCTTAGGCAGCATCCAACGCTATGATTAGAACTGCAGTTGTGGGTTGAAGAACCAAATGAGCCAATTACCACAGACTTACCTCCCGAGCACGACGTAGAAACTCAAATACCGAGTCTGATGCTGAACTCCATGCCTAAATCCTTGCACATCAATGCTTTCTAGGAAGGCACGAAAAAGCATGTAGTCCTGCCAGTCCTAGCTCTAGGGGATGTCACAAGAAAGGGAATTGTAGACACAGGGGCAAAAGTGAGTGTGTTAAGCCATGCACTACTCCAAACTTGGGGTTACACACTGGTTGAGACTGCTATGCTCAACGTCACTCTACAATCCCTGAGTTGTAGGAGAGCCATAGAGTGGGGCCGCATCAAGTAGCTGAGGGGTGCTCCTTGTGTCTATTCTATGTGGTGTATAATACTAATATGTGTAGGGACTCCCTATGATGAGGAGTTTGGGAAGGGTTATCCATTGGACTACGAGCCATACAAAAAAATATCTAAATTAGAAGTTAGATATGTGTGTAGCCTCTGGATGCTCCTGGTTGCGAGGCCATGGGTTGTTTTGGTTGAGCATAGAGGCCTAGCTAGAGCCTTAGAGCCAATGTTGGACCCATTTTAGGTCCTGGTTTTTTTATGCCTTCTGTTGACCCTCTATAGTGTCCTGTAGAGCCTTTGTCTTTGTTTTATAAGTCTTTTTTTGCTTATGTGAATGTTTTGATGGATGGCTGTTTAGTTTGGGAATGTTTTGCAATCTTAGGAGAGGAAGAATACAAGCTCAAAATAGCTCAAAGAAGTAGAAGAAGTAGCTAAAGAAGACTTGAAGTGAAGACTACAATGACAATGATAGTAGTGAGTTCTCTAGGGATATTGTAGTGGCTTTAGTGACTCTTCATATCAGACATACCTCTTTTGTGAGGGGTATCCACAACCAATAGAGGGTTATTGAGGATTATTGATTGTATTTTAGAGATTGAGAGAAGACTATGAGGACATTGAAAATGAATTCTATATCATGAAATTCCATTAAAAATGGAGCATTCTCTTCTGTTTTTTGGTTCTTTGATGGATTCTAAGAAGAATATGAAGAATGTGACCAATTTTGTTAAAGATAAAGCCATGGGAGATTGTTTCTATGATGTTGCATGAAGTTTTGTTGTGCTTGGTGTTCTTTTTCCTATTGCAGTTACATAAAGGATGAAAACATGCTTATTGATGAATACAAGATAGATTTTCTTGTAGTAGATTCCTTGCTTCCTTGGTATTATCTAGAGTGCACTTTCAAAACTTCCTCCTTCAGGGAAGATGCAGTTAGGACCACAACTTTGGGTTCTGGTAGAGAAAGGTGACATGGTTGGATCATCTTTAGCAAGTGGTCTTTGAATTTTGGGACTAGATTCAATAGCTATCCCAAGGGAATGGTAATGGAGATTGAACCCCACAAAGTTTGGGTATCTAGTTTGGTTGGAATTTTCTATGTGGAGGACAAAGTCTTGGTTGTAATTGCAGGTTGATCCCTTTCACCATCACAGGTTGTGCAAGATTAGGAGTCAATGATGGATGTTGCATCACAACTAGTACTCTGATGATCGCTTTGGTTTTGGAAAATGTTGACTTTGGAACTGGAATCAACTATAGTCTCTACTGGGGTGCCAATGTTTTTGCAATCCCTTTTGTACTTGTGAGTCTTGAATCTAGTACATGCAGTGATTACAGGTCCCTCAACACTACTAGTTTTTTTTACTGTCACTACAACCACCTAGTGGTGGACTTTCTCTTGTTCACCCTAGGAAATTCTTGTGGGCTTCTTCTCTCTACCTTTTAGCTTCTTACTTGATAGGGTAACCACATTGATCTTTGGCATAGGGAGCTCTTTGATTTCAACCATATTGATAGATGATAATGGAGTCTGATCCTAACTTTGCTATTTCTAAGCATCATACTATTGGGATTCAAGACACTCAGATCTCCAATGGCCTTCATGCATACAAAAGAAACATGATTTATTTGGGGGGCAGTAATATCCTCCTCCACCTCCTCAATGACTTCCTTTTCCTCTGTGGTCCATGTTGGGAGACATATAATCTTGTTGTGTGTATAACACTATCAAGGACATGGTAGTAGATGGTCTGGGGTGATTCTAATGAGTTGACTATGCTCCTTTCATGCATTGCTAGGATTTGGCATTTCCCATCTAACTATGGGCATTATACTAGTAAACTTTGGTATTTTGTGTAGCCATATGGCAAATGCCACACCACCGTTGATTTAGACTACACTAGATAGCTAGGTGACTTGGATTACTACACTTGGCGCTAGAGGGTTTTAATGGTAGGTTTTCTAGCACCCTTTGAGGGTTTATGGGTCTTGTCCTTTCTCTTGGACTTAGTTGGCTTCCAGTATTCTTCTTCCTTAGAGTCCTCCTCACCACTACTTTCTTCCTCTAGGTCCAAATCTATATTAGAGTCATTGGGTTTCATATGATGGGACTTGTTAGTGCTCCTTGGCCAAAAACATCTCAATGAAACTAACACATTTGTAAAAATAATCTAGGGTCTTTTAAAGCCAAAGCTTTTGAAATATCCCAATTCAAGCCTTGTACATACAAAGATCCATGCAACATTTTAACATTGGGTTGGGTGTTTAGGGATATACATCTTCTCAAGACTTTAAAATGAGTTATGTAGCTCTGGACTGTGGTAGCACCTTGTTTTAGCCTACACAATCTTTTTAACTTTTGGGTATTAGTCATGTCCAACTGAAACTATAAAGGGAATGTTGTCTAGGCAGTACCAAACCTTGCCGAGTTATTTTCCACCACAAGCCAAGCTACCACCTCTTTCCACATTCGATGACTCAAATATGGCCATCCTAGGTCCTTAGCTCATGAGCTAGAAAACTTTGAAAAAGAAACTCATGCCTAGACAACCATCCAAGTGTTAATTGGAATACCACAAGGTAGAATGGGTAAAACCACAATTGGTTGAGAACTAATGAAAACAACCACCCTACTAGCTTTATCAATATCACAAGAGTGATTAGTCAACCAAGGTGCACATCTCAAGGTCTAGGGATAGAGCACAAGTGTTTTTGTTAGGCTACAAAGTGGGCTACTATGCTTAGAAATCATCATCACTTAGGAATGAAGTTTCCTCAAGAGATGGATTTCAATACCATAGTTCACACCTAGTGGGTCCAAGTTCCATTTGTGGTCTCCAAGTGCAAATTGGTTGCATTAGCTTTGCAAAATAGTAGAGCCTTATCATAACCAGACTCGACACAAGGTTATGTTAGTATTGTGGATTCAATAACATAGTATACCAAAAGAGAAGAATACCATCTACACAATCGAGACAAGTACTTAAGCTAGAAATTAATGGTCATATATTCCATCACGAGTTTACGAGGTTTAATAGTAAACGTTAGAATATAGAGTACATCCCAAAAGGGTAATTACTTAGACGAAATATATGACTATAGACTAGACCATCTTGGCTAGCATCATAGTCTTACAGTGAGTGAAAGAATATAGGGTGCTCAAGGGCTCCACCTATAAGAAATCATCTATATAGCGTGCATTCAAAGGATATTAATAAATACCCTTTCTTTACATGATATAAGGCCTTAAAATAACCCCTTTTACTTTACTAAACTTACACATTTTTTTTCAAATTGTAATTAGAAAATCCAATTTATAAATATAATCCTATAAATTTTACAAAATATAATACCCATTCTTTTGAACTCATCTTGTATCTTAGATGTTCTATAAGGTGGACCCATCAGGATAGGGTGATCTCAGAGTTTGGGAAAGATTAGGACTCAAATAGAGGGTCAAACGAAGATGTAATGTGCCCGCCGCCTATCGGCTATCCAAGCACGTTTTAGTGGTCCATCGAGGAAACAATTTAAGCGTTGCTGCCCGACACTCCCATGGAATGTTATCGGGTTTGTCACCTAGGGTTTCCTGAGTCGCCTCGCAATGGAACGTTCATGGCCGAACCCACTAGGATCGACCTGAAACTTGAGTCCCTAGTGGTCAAGGTCCCCTGATAGCATTCTAGCGTTGGGTTTTGGACATCCTACTTTACGTAGAGATACCCAATCCGAAGGAAATCCATACCGCACTTGGTTCAAAGAGAATGGAAAATGAGCGGGATGCACCGATCAACCTCTCTGTCTGTGGGGCATAGTCCCATTCCGGTCCCCTAAAATGGCAAGAATCGGGTTCTAACTTAATAATACCTAAAGGTCGAATGGCGATAAAACCTTGTAAGAAGCCTCCTACATCTTTGGGACCACCTTGCTATAGACCCGTCGGGGTTGTGCCGGTGAGGTTCTGCCCACCGCTTCCCTTGATAGCTTTAGTTTTCTAATTAGGTCCTACCATAGCTATGTGTGACATTTAAAATCAGCTTCATTAATTAAGCCTTTTAGGGAACAAGGCTTGTTCGTGTAATTTACAACACAGGCATGAATATAGAGCAAGCAATCCTTTGATAAACAATTTTAAAAAAATTCCTTAACTTATCTTCATGTTAATCTTTGTCTCCTGCCCATATAGGAGAAATTATGTACCCTTTATTTCCAACACAACCACCCACTCCAAATCACATGGCACCATAATTTCCATCCTTTATCTAGAATAGGATCTTCCAATGCCTTAGACGTTGGGTTCACGGCAGCCTACAACTTCGTTCTGGTCTAGGCAAGGGGTGTATAGAGCTCCACTAACCCCAAGCAACCTAGGAGTAAGATACAACTTCCGTTGTTGGCCTTTTCACCACTCGACCTTCGGCTCATGAATCGAGTAGTGCCCTCTCGGGTTGAAACGCGGCATGACCTTGGAGATGACCCACCCGTGCAAAATATCCTTCCTTAATTAATCCAATTAAGAACCAAGCACAATCAAGGCAATCAGCCTATTATCATCCTCCAAGAAAACATTCCTTTATTCCCATGGCAACTTGTCATCACAGACCCTTGCCATGCATTTATCATAAAATACAAACACTTAGAATAATCACCCAAATCACATCCCACAGTCAATTTAATGCAAGAGCATTTAGCACGTTATTCCATCATTCAACAAAAGCAATGGTATACTTTTCAAACATTGTAGGAATAGTCGCGATAAACTTTCCATCTCATATTTACTCTCCCCGTTGGGATCAGGAGCGATTTTACATAAAATTTACTTAACACACACTTCTTTTGGCTAAGGCATATGCTAGGGGTTTTAACATTGTACGTGACGTAATTTCTATAGGTCACTTGCATTGTTCGATAACCCAACCCTGAATTGGATTGGTGGGAGTCGTAGTTAACATATGGATTTTAAGGCATCTCAGTTCCAATCCCTCATGATTAATTTCTTGTACTAGCCCCTAGTCAAGCCATGAAGCAATAGGAAGTTATTGCCATATATCGAATATTTTTAGGCATAATGTGTATATACTTGTTAAGATAAGTGCTAGAAAATCTTAGGTAAACTGGACTCTAACAGGCCTTACATTGAACTAGAATCTAGGGTTCCATGTTATTTGGACCCTTAGGCTAGGTACTTTTGAAGTATCCAAACTTTAAACTAGAACCTGCTATTTCTCAAATCTTAATATCATACTCTTTTGTCAATTATGCTAGTTGTAAACCTTGACTATGCTTTAACTTAGCACTTGCATGCACAATCTTCTAGTGTCATTCTTTTAGTGACTATACCGTTCACAACCCTTGACTAGTTTCTCCTTGCAATTGCACTATCAACAAATAGAAAGTATGCAACTAAGTTGGGTTAAAAAGAACAATCGAAATGCCAAATTATAATGATAGGAATAGGTTCAAGCCATTTGCACATACCAAAGTGATATAGCCTATGACTCAGGAATAGGGAAGAAGGCAATTAATACCAGGGTATTCGAAGATGGCTTAACCATACCCAACATTGCATTCGAATTGACGGTATTGCCCGGACTAATGGCTCCACTGTTGGATGTGGGATTCCCATTGGTGCATGTCATCCTCCGTTTTGGGGCCATACTTCGAATTGTAAATCTATTTCTCCCCTTCTCTTGTTGGAGAGATGGCATGCGGGGTGACTTTCTTCTACCGTGATGGGAGGGGTTAGGCTTGTAGATAGGAGGGGGGTAAACATGTGTGGTCACCTTCTAAGGAGGGGAAAGGAAGGAGAACCCTCAGAGAGTCTCTCTCTCTCTCTCTCTCTCTCTCTCTCTCTCTCTCTCTCCTCTTCTTCTTCATCTTCTCTTCTTCTTCTTCTCTCTTTCTCCCTCTCTCTTCTTCTCCCTCTCCCTCTCCCTCTCTCTCTTCTTCTTCTTCTTTTTGTTCTTCTTCTTCTTGTTATTCTTCTTCTTCTTCTTCTTCTTCTTCTTCTTCGAAGCCATGTGTGAGCATGGACATTGGTGGGTCCTGACTTGTATGTCAGATGAGGTCTATGTGGTTGAATGGCAAGAAGGTGATCTTTGTGAATGCAGGCTTTGGGTTAGATTGAGTAGTTATGATGGTAGCAACTCAAGGCACAATGCATCAAGTTGCGGGAGTTATCAAAGACCCCTATTTTGGGGTCCAAGGGCCATTGAAGTGACTATGGCTGGGGGGTCTCATAAAGGTTCATAATATGGTCAGGCATGCTAATTAGAGAAGGTTTATAATATGGTTGAACATGCCGACTAGACTACCTTTTTGGGCTATAAAAAGAAAACCCTTCTAAATCAATTGTCAACCTATCTTTCACCCAATCAAAGTTTCTCTAGCTACCCTAAGCTCTTTTCCTATCATGTGTCTAGATCACCATCCAAGCTTCATAGTGGAAGCGCACATGTAGATGGAGCCATCTTTGTATTAGTTCATTTGAAATTAAAGTAGTCTTTGTTCTTCTCATATTTGCTGTGTGTTCTCTACTCCTTGCTCTATCCACTATGCCATGTAATTTTTACATGGTATCAAAACCCAGGGGGCTTTGAGGAGTGAATATTACGTGAGAGGAAAGGGCTTCAACAATGAAGAGGAGAAATGTGATCTCTTGCATCAAGTAGTGGTGTTGGCACATCAAGTGGTGGTGGTGCTATACAGGGAATTCAAATATTGAGGATTCATCCACCAACCTTCAAAGATGGCAAGTTAGATGGTACAAACTATACTTTGTGGAAGTTTAAAATCACAACTATCCTTGATTCCTATGAGCTTCTAGAGATAGTATTGGGGACTGCTGACACCCAAAACCACAACCCACCCCCAATCCATCAAATTTGTGTGATATGATTCCTCCAAATGTAGATATCCTATGATCTTGAAAATGAAGGAACATGGATGCATTGTGTGTCTTAGTTACAAGTTGTTCTCTTTTGACCTTGATTCAACATACAACCAAGGCATCAAAGGCTTGAAACATACTGAGGAGTTAGAAGAAATACAGAATCAAACAAGGATTCAGAACATAGAGAATCAACTAGCAGGATATACGTTTTTTGAAGGAGAGATAGCTTAAGCATTCATCACTCGGATCAAGAATCTGCATGACTAGATGGCTGGCACTGGGATGCAAAAAACTAGTGAGTAACTAGCTCGGAGGTGTCTTTAGATTTTTCCATCAAAGTTTGATGGATTGGTAAGTGCCCTAAACACTCAGGTGAGACCCCAATCTTTGACATTTGATGAATTTTGTGCACTACTAATGGAGGAGGAGTTGAGGCTTAAAGGCCAAGAAGATAACAACAATGGTGATGCTACATTCTCCACCAATGCAAAAGGCAAAGGTGGTTCTTCTACCAATAGTGACAAAAAATGAAGGGTGGTAAGAAAAATTTTCAAAGAGATGCTTCTACTCCAAGAAGAAAGGACATGCAATTGTAGATTGTCATGTCAAGAAGGTAGATAAAAAGACTAGCATCATGAAGACAAAAGGAAAGGAGACAGCCAATACCGTTGAAGTAGAGTTGGAGTTATTCACGGAAACCATTGAGGAAGTGTGTTCCTCAGTGCAAAAAATATCTAATACTAACTCATGGGTATTGAATAGTGGTGCCTCCTATCACATGACCAACAAGAAAGGTCTATATAGTTTTTGAGAGTGCTTTCTCAATTGCATAGGTCTTTAGAGTGTAGATCTTGTTGCCAAGGGTGTTGTTGGGCGAAAAGGGTGGCTACAACTAGTGAATTAGCTAATGTTCATGTCTTCTAGTAGCTCAAAATAGTATGCTGGTAGTAATGTAGCACAAATGAGTAATCTCACCATGGCATACCTATCTATTTGCGCATTCACATCAAAGAACAATGGGTGGAGACTCTCCTCTTCTATCACCTTCTTCTGATTGAGTAGTTGAAGAAGTAATCTTAAATAATTGTACATTATAATGAAAGAGAGATCTAAGCAAGAAGAGAAATATTATATGAATCTTTGAAGGAAACTTGAGGCTGTCTACTGCCTTTCTGCATTGAAATTATATATCAAAGGGAAATCATGCTTGCCATGCCTCGTAGAGTTGTAGTTAACTTCATGTCACCTAGGTAGGCTAAGGATGTAAGTGGGGTTTCCTCTTTCTGATGGTGCCAAGCGGTAGAACGCCACCCGTGCTTCCATATTGTCATCCAATGATGTTCCTTCTCTAGGCAAGCTGAGACTCGTAACCTTTTATAGTATGTGGCACCTCAATCATGTTGAGAATCTGCCAATCACACCCTATGTATGCCCCTTTGTATGGAACAGTGAGGCTAGGGAGATGCAGTTCATTCTAGGAAGAGAGAAAAATCCCATTGGCATAGTGGATGTAGTGTGCTACCAAGAAATCCTATATAATGATGTACTTGACTATCACTTTCATATGATGATAATGCAATAGTACTTGCCTCTTTCTGTCAAGTGTCTATGTCATTGTCAGTCCTACACAAGATTGTGTTTATGAGTTCAAGTCTCAATCTTGAAACCTAATTCACTTGTGTAACGGTTGTCTTCTTTGTCAATGTCAACATGAGTAGTATCTTCATCTTCCATCCTCCATAGTTTCTGCCTCTGCTATGCTCTAGATCCCGCATCTTTGACATGGTATCAGAGTACAGCTGAGCATGGCTTAGCTCTTCTTTGCTCTCTCTCAGTTCCTCTGTAACTCTGGTCACCACAGTTCCAGCCCATGACTTCATCTCTCAACTCTACCTTCACTTGAGCTTCCATGGCAACCATAGCCAGCATCACTCTGTCAGCTTGAAGCTCTTATATCTCACTCCACAGGTCAAATCTCCTGGAGCTTCCTTCTGGAAAAGTGTTCCCCTGCTTCCAGAGCTTCTTCTTGACACATCAATCACTGACTTTGGGCAAGCATAGCTTCAGCATCATGAAAATTCTCAATCTCTGCCCTGTGTCTGCCATAGCCAGATAGGACCTACCTCACTTGGAGCTTCCATAACTCCTCAATCAGGCCACTTCAGCTCCTGCTTCCTTCTAGGAGATTGTTCTCCTGCTCAATGCACTCCACCCTGACACATCAATTGATCACATTATTGTGCCCTGACGTTGGCATTGCAGAAATTGTCGCCTCCTGTCCTGATCTGCACCATTTCTGATCAAGCTCTCTATGCGCGTCATACTGCCCGCGATCTGGTCGATTGCTATGGGGTTTGATAGCCCATGAAGTAAGCTATCTTTCTATAAAAAAAGTTTTGAAAATCATCAAGTACAACTCCTGCAATCTGAAAAAAACCAGGCCCTATCTCAAAAACCCTAATTCCACCATAGCCAAAATCTCCCAAGCTCATTTTATTTCATTTTCACACTCCTGACACTCAACCCAAGCCTTTGCCACTCTGATCCAGTGTGTTACTGAAATTTCCAGCAAGATTCACCACTCAAATCATCAAGGAGGGGAAGCATAAAAGAATCATCATCAGCATCAACATCTAGTATCAATTATTCAAGATAGTATCTCTTGAGTGTTGATTAACACTACCTTCACTTGTATCTTTTGACACATTAAGATTTCAACTCTGTGCTGGAAAGTTTCAGAGATTTTAAGCTGATTCCATCATGGAAATGCCAAGCATGAAGTCTCTTGGGTGGTTACCTGTCATAAAGAGTAACATTACTCTTGTTGCCCATTTACATTGCATGCAAGACTTGGCTATCTTACTTGCAGAAAGACATGGAGTTGTCTACATCAAAGTTCAATCAATGAATCCATCAGAAGATTTTGAAGACATTTCCACTACCTCAAAGATGATACCTTTGCTTGAGGGGGACATGGACATGAAGACTGAAGCTGCAAGCAAAGACAAAGAAGAAGAAGACCAAAAAGACCATGAAGAAGAGAAGAAGGACAAGAAGAAGATCTGCCATGAAGACCAGAAGACCACATCATTCAAAGCTGAAGAACCAAAGATGAAAGATAAGAAGATTTTCCATGCTGACAAAGAGAAAGCATATGCTGAAAAAGACCACAAGGGCCTATCGGTCCTTGTCTCTCATTTTTTGTTTTAAAAGCATTGTACCTGCCTTAATGTTCCTTTCATAAGCTTGTAAAAACTCCTCATGTAGCCTTGTACTACAGCCTCTGTACACTTTGTGAGGCCCTTGTTACAGCCTCTGGATGTCCACCATGTTTATGGTACCCACACTTAGCCTTTTCTGTGACAAACTCTGGTGTTTTGCCATGTTTGTGGTATGCCCACACTTTGCAGTTGTTGCTCACTAAAGCCTCTACACACTTTGTACCTTCAGGTTGTGATTGAGGAGGGGTGTTGAGAATCTACCAATCACACCCTATGTATGCCCCTTTGTATGGAACAGCTATGCTAGGGAGATGCAGTTCATTCTAGGAAGAGAGACAGATCCCATAGGCATAGTGGATGTAGTGTGCTACCAAGAAATCCTATATAATGATGTACTTGACTATCACTTTCATATGATGATAATGCAATAGTACTTGTCTCTTTCTGTCAAGTGTCTATGTCATTGTCAGTCCTACACAAGATTGTGTTTATGAGTTCAAGTCTCAATCTTGAAACCTAATTTACTTATGTAACAGTTGTCTTCTTTGTCAATGTCAACATGAGTAGTATCTTCATCTTCCATCCTCCATAGCTTCCGTCTCTGCTATGCTCTAGATCCCGCATCTTTGACAAATCACCTTATCATGATAATAATCTACTAATTCACATTGCCACGTCCAAGGACTTAAATCTTTTTCTCTAGCCATCTTTTCTCTAACCTTAATGATACTTGAATTACCTTCTACACAACTATCACACCTTTTTGAGCCCACTTTGAAAGTTAAAAGTAAATTGCACAGGTGATTCTTGAGCTCCCATTGTTCCCAAGTGATGAGTTCTCTATCCTAGTTGATTGATAAGTACTCCCGTCTCTATAGAAAGGATATGTTTGGCACTGGTTGAGTAGTGGTTGCCAGTGAGCTTCCTTCTACTTCTTTCCACCCATTATCTTCTTCTCCTCATGATTTCCATAATACTTCCTGGAGGGCTAAGTGGTATTTCGATTTCTATGGTGGTTTCTATTTGTGGGCAAGCTAATTACTCATGTTTTTTTTGTTCCTAGTCTGCTTCAAGCACAAATGAGATGGTGGTGCTTCCATGGTTTGGGTGGGTATCACCTTCAGTTTGTGTCGGCGGGTATCTCCTTCCCTGCAACACCATCATTCCATCAGCATCTTTCATAAAACCCTACCCCCTTCTCTCATGAATTGATCCATAGAAACAAGTAATAAGAGGAGAGAGAAGAAAGGAGAGAGAAAGATTGAAAATAGATCTCTTTGTTTAATGCATCAAATTCAATCATTTTTGGAGTGATGATGGGCAAAAAAATTCAAGATCTCATGACCCAGAGCATTCCTCTTGATTCCCATGAACAGAAAAACTCATTTTTTAGCCATGAAAGGATGAGTCAAGAAAATGCCATCCCCTCCCCCCCAAAAACGTTTTTTTGTGATTATGGCCCCCTTAATCAAGTTATTAAGGTTTAACATTAAAATATCTAGTTCAATCCTCAAGTTTTCACACTGTAGGCAAGTGGATTTTTTGCTTTCTGGGGGGGGAGGGGGGGCAAACGAGCTTGAATTTGAGATCCGATAAGGCTTCTTAGGCCCTACACTAAGTGCATCAAGTTATTAGCTAACCCCCTGCATAAATAGCAAGGGGTGTTTGACGAATATGATGATACACAATCCTATGCATCCATGCCAAAGTAAGAAGGTGCTCACTTGCTACCTGACTCATAACCCAAACTAACCATCGATCAAAATATGACGTGTCAGTAAAGAAGACCCCAAAGTAGTCTAGGGCTAATGTTAGAAGGTAATTGCAAGGGCTCTCTTGGACCACAATTGAAAAATATATCTTCCATGAAAGCATAGTTGGCCAAGAAATCCACAAAGCGATTCCATTATCCAGGAACTAATTGACAAGTCACTATCTCAAAGATATGCAACACATCCAAGGCTACATGACAGTACATCCCTAAGATGGGATCTCGCACACTATATGTCCTATTTAGCTAATTGATTATGAACTGTGAGTCACCTTTATTAACCTATAATTGACGGATACCACCACATCGGACTACATTCAACCCCATGAGTAAGGCCTTGTATTTTGCCATATTATTAGTACAAGAGGGTCCTAAATAGACTCACATCTTCATGACAACCCTACGTCAGGGATATTTAATGACCAGACCAACACTCACATGTTTAGCGGGCTCTCTAAAAGCTCTGTCAAAATACAGAGTATAAACCCATGCTTCATTGATAGGCCACGCCATAATAATCAGCTCACTCATACATATGATAATCAAAATCAAGCCAAGAGAGAGGATGTATAATAGGCACAGTCCCTCCTTCCTTGCTGAACTCGATAGGAATGCTAGTCAGAAGTCATTGACAATGGTGGTAGTAGACCTTAATTTTCCATGTAAAGGATTCATCTTGCTACTCTATAACCTAATTCCCTTTGCTCCACCCTATCACTCGACCCTGGTGGTAACGTTGCTCAAGATACGGATGCTCCAGATAGGAAATGATGCATCCCATCCACTCGTCTTAGTATCTATTGCACATTTAAGCTGAATCCTAAAGGACCTGTGCAAGCACCAAGCCCAACATCAGCCCTTGCACATAGTAAGGCTTCATCTTATTAAAGTTAACTTTAATCTTAAACTCTACCCCCTGCAAATATGCTAGAAGGGCAGTAGAGCCATTCTTTCCTAAACGTACAATCTTGTATGGTCCATCCCATTTAGCTTTTACTTTTCTTAGAAAGAGCTCCTGAGACGAGCATCATAATACAACACTAACTGAACTTTCACAAATTTGTACTTCTTAGCCCAAAGATCATGAAGGGATTTTATTCTCCTCTTCCCTACTTCTTGATGTAGTAAAGCCTGCAACCGAATCTCATCAAGATGTGCCTGAGATGTATACCATTATTGTTATGCTTCTCCCTCTCCCAATGAATGATTAAGGGTAAAACTCACAATGGGGAGCTCTATTTCTAATGGCAAAACGCACTTCTCCCCATACACTAGCTTGGTGTGGCCTATGGCTCTCTTGAATGTCAAGTTGTAAGCCCACACTGCCACATATAATCTCTTATCCCAGTCGTGCTTGCTTTCCGATACTATCTTGGATAAGATTCCCATAATTTTTTTATTTGTACTTGTCAGAGAGAGAACTAGAGAGAGAGAAAGAGGAGAGAGAAGATTGTAGAAGAGAGAGAAAGACTGCAGGAAGAGAGAGAAAGAGAGTGACAAGGAGAGAGAAATACTAGAATTGGAGAGAGAAAGACAGGAAAGAGAAAGAAGCCATAGAAGCTGTGAGAAAGATGGGAGAGAAGGATAGTAATTGTATTAATTGTCAAAAAGATATGAAAAATTACATGTCCTCTCCTTTTATACCAATGTCAGTGTGACATGGCATAACATCAATATTATTTTTATACTAAATCCTTATTCCCAGCTTCCTACGATCCATCCCTTCCCAAAAGTTTTTGCCCTAAAAAACAAACTTGAAAGACTAGAAAAGGATGGATAGAACAGAGTACTACTCTATTTTTACAGCTTTAAAAATGGGAAAATGAATAAAAAATGACCAACATATGGACTAAAATTGAAGAAGAAGAGTAGGCCTTAGCTACATACATGATCTGGAATACTTCAAGAGTATATGGAGCCATAAAATCTTCAATAGATAATCTCAAAATGAAGTAGATAGCTTGCTATGTAAACAAATCCTGTTCGACCAAATCTACCGTAATTTCTAGTAGAAGTGTCAAAATGAGGCGTGCCATATATCAAAATGTAGCTCTTGAAGAGTACTTTAAGGCCATGTAGATAGCTTAATTCTGAAAATTAGGCACAATAAAAGCTGTTCTTAAACAGCATGCTGTCTTGATCCTGTGTGCACCTAAACTAGCTCCATAATCAATAGGCTTCAGCCACTAATGTATCCCTTAAGAAAGGAAACTCATCCAATATAGAATCAAGATTCCTTAGATGGTAAAACTCTCCATTTGATCAAATATTCCATGATAGAATGAGATAGAAGCTTCTTCTCACGCTGACCTATAACAACCTCTAGGATGTACTGAATAAGACCTTCTTCATCAATAGGTGGCAGCTCATCAAGTGTATATCCACTAGATCACCATAGAAAGACTTGAGCTGATTAACATGAAAGACATTGTGAATCTTTGTGGAAGAAGGGAGCTCTATCTGTATGCCAAGTCTCCAATGCGCTTTAGGATCCGGTAGGGGCCATAAAACCTGTGAGCAAGCTTATTACTAGACCCATCTTTTAATGTAGAGTACCTAGACTTGGGCACCTTCAGTAAGACCAGCTCTCCTTCTTGGAACTCTAAAGGCCACCTCTTCTCATTAGCATACATCTTCATTTGGTCTTGAGCTTTCCTAAGATTCATCTTACATTGCTGAAGAAGGGTTTGCATTCTTTCCAATTCTTCCTTCCCATGAGGGTTAATCTTTTCATTAAAGATGACTGTGGGTAAGGGCACCTTGTAGCCATACAGAGCCTCAAAGGGTGAAACTTCAATACTAGCATGGGTAGAGTTGTTGTAAGTAAACTCAGCCAAGTGTAACCAAGAATCCCATGAAGTTGGGACATCATAGCAAAAATGGCGAAGATAAGCCTCCAACCATTTATTAACTCTTTCTATTTGTCTATCAGTTTGTGGATGATAGGCCGTAGATGGAGCCAATTTAGTGCCCATAGATGTAAATACCCCCTGCCAAAAGTTACTCATAAACTTTGAGTCTCTATCATGAATAATCACTTGCGGTAATCCATGTAGTCTAAAAATCTTCTCCGTAAACTGACTGGCCACTTGAGAGGCAATAAATTGGATCTTGGTTGGAATAAAATGGGCTGCCTTGGTGAGTCTATCTACCACCACATATATACTATTCCATCCCTTCTTGGTAGTAGGAAAGCTAGTAATGAAATCCATAGTAATGTGAGTCCATTTATCTGTAGGAATAGGTAATGGATGTAACAAACCTCCTGCCTTATGGGTGTTGTCCTTACACTTCATGACAAAGTCCTTGATATCTTTTGACAGTCCTTTCCAATGGAAACTTTTACTGATTCTGTCATAGGTCTTGAAAACTTCTAGATGTCTAGCTAAAGGCGAAGAATGTAGTTCCTCCATAAATTTCAGTGTAAAAGAAGAGATAGAAGGAATGACAATCTTGCCTTTCAACCAAATAAGGCCGTTTTTAAACCGATAATGCGAGTTTTCTTCCATAAGACCTTGCTATAATTTCTAAAAAATATGGCTGAATTCTTCATCCAAAAGATAAGCCTCCTGTAGTTCTTTAATTGGATTATTATGCAATTCAGCCATAGCTGAAACTTTGCAAGCCCACATATGAGAAAGAGAATCAGCCACTATATTATCTTTGCCCCTCGTATGAGTGATGTAAAACCATAATTATGTAGTGTAGCTACCCACTGATACTACTCAAGCGTAAGATTGGACTGAGTAAGGAAATACTTAAGAACCCTGTGATCACTGTGGACTCTGAATCGGCTGCCATACAAGTAATGGTGCCATTTATTAATTGCATGCAAGATAGCCGACATCTCCTGGTCATAAAAATTCATGGTCATTTCTTTATCTGTAAGCTTATGGATCTCAAAGGCAATTATTCCATGCTCGTGTAACAAAAGAACCCCAATGCCACAACCACTAGCATCACACTGCATGGTAAATTCTTTGGAGAAGCCGGGCATACTAAGATAGGAGCAAAGGTAAGGAGCCCCTTTAACTGGTTGAAGCTACTATCTGCAAGAGCATCCCAAAAGAAAGCCTCCTTCTTCAACCTTTCAGTCAAAGGAGTTGTAATAGCCACATAGTGCTTGATGAATCGATGATAGAATGAAGATAGACCAAGGAATCCTCTAAGAGAGGTAGTAGTGGTAGGTGTTGGCCAATGTTTTATACACTACACCTTCTTGGGATCAGCCTGTATCCCTTTTTCTTTGATAATATGTCCCAAGTATTCCACTTCAATCTACATGAAAGAACATTTCTTTTCCTTAGAAAAAAGCATGTGATATCTCAATACATCAAAAACCCTCCTCATATGTGCTAAGTGATCTTGTAAAGTCTTATTGTAGATCCGAATGTCATCAAAGAACACCAAGACAAACTAAAAGAGGAAAGGCTACAAAATCTTATTCATCAGGCTCTGGAAGGTATCTCGGGCATTTGTAAGCCCAAATGGCATCACTAAGAAATGATAGAGCCCTCGATCAGTCTTGAAAGAAGTCTTAACCTTATCACCCTCTCACATGTGAATCTAATAATACCCTAACCTCAAATCAATCTTCGTAAATAATTGAGCCCCCTTGAGCTCATCAAGCAAATCATCAATCTTGGGTATCGGATACTTGTTCTTCACTGTGATCTTATTAAGATCCCTGTAGTCAATGAACATTCTGAAAGATCCATCTTTCTTTTTTACTAACAAAATTGGAGATGCATAAGGCGAAAAACTTGGTTCAATGAATCCCATCTCAAGAAATTCCTTGATTTGCTTGGCTACTTCCTCTTATTCACACTTAGATAATCTGTAAGGTGGCTTATTGATTGTCTTTGAGTTGGGTTCCAAATCAATAGGGTGATCTACTGCTCTCTTGGGAGGCAATGAAGTAGGCACTTTAAACAAATCCCTATACTCCTCAAGAAGAGTTTTCAAGGCTGGATGGTTTGCTGAATTATTGGGCTAATCTTGCATCTATTTATTCAAATGTAAAATAAATATTTTTGAATGCCACTTGTACTCCCTTTTGAGTTATTAAATGGTAATAAGCTGAAAATTTGATCTACTAGGAATTCCCTGTAAATGGATGAGCTGTCCATTGAGAATAAACTCCATATACAACTGTGAGAAATCTATAGTGATCTTGCCTAATGTCATCAACCAATCACAACCGAGTACAATGTCTATAGGCCCCATTTCCAAAGTAATCATGTTTACTTTTGCTTCAAAATTTTCAGCCAGCGGCTGTATAGAAACCTGTGGGCATGTCTGTGCGTTGATTTCTTCTTCACCATTGGCCACTTTAACTCTAATGGGCTGATGTAAATCTATGGAAATACAATTCAGCTTGTCCATAATGGACTTATTCACAAAACTATAGGTACTGCCACTATCTATTAGAATGAACATAGTCTTTCCATGAATGTTACCCTTCATATGGAGTGTACTAAGGCTCTTAGAACCTGTCCAAGCATCCATGAAAATAGAACAACTAGTGGCAGCAAGTGGCTCATGACAAGTCCCATCTGGATCAAAAGGAACAATTCCACCTGGATCAAAAGGAAAAGAGTCAGCTAGATCATAGAAATACTCTTGCCCAACTTCTTCATCAAGATCGTCATTTTTAGCATTGAGTGCAATTGAATTAGATTCATCCATCTCATCTTCAAGATCCTCAAAGACTAAGATACTCTAAAGCTTGGGTTTGACATTTTTATATACATACTTTGAGGCATGATCAGGTGTATACTTTTCCCCACACTTGAAACATAAGCCTTTCTCCTTTCTTTCTTTGTAAAGATCCATAGGAATAGACTTAGGATTCATGTTGGTTGAAATGGATTTAGGCTTGTTGTCTGCTTGTTTGAAGTCAACTCTAGGACGGTTTGCTGTCTTGAAATTACTTTGAGGTCTAGAAGCATTGAATGGTGGATAAGTTGGCACCCTTAAGCTCCCATTGGGCACATGATTGTTGCCATAAATGTTACCAACTTGCCCCTGTTTAAAAATAGTCCTTGGCTATCCAAAACCAGGCTGAAATGAAGATTCTCTTCTATATTTCCTTCCATAGTGCTCCGCAAGCTCAATAGCCTTAAAGAGAGAAGTAGGATTTTGTGCCATGACATCAACTGATAAAGATGGCTCTAAACCATACATGTACTTGTGGAGCTTAGCTTCATCACTGATGATTTCTAGATACATGGTTAGGTTGAGAAATTGGTTACTATACTCTCTTACACTTGGGCCTCTTTGTTCCAAACCATACCATCTCCGTGCCAATTTGGCTTTTTCAAGAGGGGAGACAAACACCTCATTAATAAGTGCCTTGAAAGCTTCCCAATTCTCTACAAGTATATTTTCCCTTTTTATATACCTCCACCAAGTATGGGAAAATCCCTCCAAATGCGAAGAAGAAAAATGAATCTTCATGACATTAGTTTTGGGGAATATATCAACGTAAGATTCCATCTTAGAGGTCCACTCCTCTAAATCAAATGGTGAAGATGATTGACCATTAAACTTGGCTAAAATGATCTTGTCCTTCAGCTCTCTTTCGTGGAATGGTTGCTATCCCAAAATAGATTGATCATGAGCACCATCCATTGAATCCCCAAATTGAGATGGAAATATCCCCATAGGTGCAGGTTGAGAACCACTATGTAATCTTCCCATTGGTAGAGGACCCCTAGGATGTTGAGTATTCATCCCAAAAGCTTGAGAGTTGGCTCCATTCAAATTGCTCAAATAGTCATCATGCCTTTGTGAAGTCTCACCTATTTCATATTGGCTATTTGGAATGCCTCTTTGTCCAATAATTCCATGACCATGACCAATTTTGGTTAGATGGCTGAAGTAGGACTGAAGGCTCAATATTTGAATAGCCTTTCTCCTTGGCTTCTTTAGATCCCATTTGCATCTGCATCCATTGGGAGAATTGAGCCATAATTTGAGCATTGGATTCCACAAACTTGTCAATAGAAGCCTTTGTTTGAGTCATTGAATCTACTAACTTCTCAATGGAAGACTTCGTTTGATCAGTAGACAAAACCATTTGCTCCATTTTTGATAGTAGTGCCTCATGACGTTCTCTATGCCTTTGTTCATGTATGTAAAAGGTATCATTGAGTATACTGATTTTCCCTTGTTGTTGAGGCTCTTCAGGGATCTCTTGAGGTACAATATCCAACATGGAATCTATGATTTGCTGAGCATAATCATCATGGACCTTATTTTTATCCTTATACCCTGCCATAATAGTGTAGTCCTGCAGTATCCCCTGTCAGAAAAATGGCTATAACTTTTGCTATGAAACATCAATTTCAAAATTTTTAAGTCCAAATCAAAGCCAAGAATTCCATCTTCGAGATGAGCTATAGAACACTATAACAAATTTAGGACAGAAAATTTTGCAACTCAATCTCTGAGTTTGAGATGTCCAAGCTTGCACCCTGTTTTGACCTATAAATGCCCTGTTTTGACCCTGTAAGGTAAAATAGTAACCCCAAGTGGGTACCAAACCCTATAGAAGATTGAGTAGGACCTGTGGGTGCCCTGTAGTACCTGCACATGTACTTCAGTAATGAAGGGTGTACCTGTAGCAACTTGTAAATGCCTTATGCCCTGTAAAATCCTGTTTTACCTTGTTTTGATCCTGAAGATACTTGAGGCTTTGGAAAATCTTCAATCTTCCATTATCCACTCATTGTACTAGTGTGAGGGATAAAATTACATGACAGGATCTCTACACGGGCTTCGAATCATCGGGAGGTAGGCAAAGTTCCCCCCGGGTCAGTTGGTTGCACCCCTTCGAGCAAAGTTCCCCCCGGGTCGGTTGGTTGCACCCTTTCGACATCTCTCTTTTGTCTGACTATCTCCCCCAGCATCCACCTTTTTCCTCAGTGGGTATATCAATAATATGGCAATGACATTCTATTCTAATTAACCAGTATAAAATGCATTGCTGAAATATTCATTCAGCCCCTTTCATGAGATGCAATTGAATGAAATTTGGAAAATTTGGATAAGGAAAGGGTCTTACCAATGCAATTCAGTGACTCACTGATTGCTTTAGTACTTATCCTTTTACAATATTTCAGCTTGGGCAAAATAATTCAACCCAACAAGTCAAGGTTATGCATCAAACTTGGCAAATGATATTTATGATGAGGTTATGATAGAATCAATACTGAAATTCAATGAAATAGGCTGAGATTAATGGAAATAACACTAATCTCTGATCTATTGATCAATTCAAAGAATTAATTAATCAATAATCTCTCATCAACAAGTAGAAAAGCATTAGCAAGTGGATTATTGAGAGATTTCAAAGATTAAGTAAGAGAAATACCTTGATTAAGCTTGAAGAAGATGATAGATGTCAGTTCCAATCCCATTGATGGAAGAATTCTTCAAAATCCATTATAAATCCACCATGAATCCATCATGACGTTTGAAATATCCACTAAATCAGTCCATATGAGCTCCAATATGCTCAAATCCATGAAGGATCAATGCCCCAGGCTTGCTTGAACACTTGAATACCAAAGATTCAAGCCTCTTGAAGAAAAGCCCCAAAATAAACCTTCAATATGAGCTCCGATATCCTCCACAGGCTGAAATCTTTGCAATTTGTTAAAGAATCCTCACTGAGATGATGCCAGGGTTGAATTGATGAGGAATACTCAAGAAATTATTGAAGAATAAAAGCTTGGGCTGAAGTTTTCATGGCCGCCCATGGATTGTTCATGTAGGGTTTCAAGAGAGAGAAAGGATGAAGAATATAGCCCCATTTTGGAGCCTACACATCAAAGACTTGAAGTAATCAATAACAAAGACCATTGAGAAGCATTAGTACTGGAGATTGGATGGAGATTAGTGAAGAACAGGCCGAAAAAAAGCAGCACAAATTTCAGGCTACTGTCCTGCACATGTGGGGTTGATCCTCTAGTCAAGAAAATGGTATACAACCTGTAGCATTTGATGCCTAGAAGGCCATTATGCAAGCCATTGTTGAAGGAGAGCAAGGATCAGTGAATAAAGAGAAGATCTCAGCTAAAGAACTCCATGAAAGCTTGGTCAAATCTTGGAGAAAGAGGAAAGAAATACCTCTTTTGAAAAGTAACTATAGTTTAACCCCAAACTAAGCCCGATTAACTCTCCTTTACCCTAGTTACCTCCAGTTTTGCATGAAATTTGATAATGAGCTGCTACTTTAATCATCCTCCCCCATATCTGACCTTGGAGATCTCCAGATGTAGCCTCCTACTAACTATAGATAGTTTATAACCCTCCACTAGTCATTGTCTTTACTAAGCACTTGTCTGAAATTGATTTTTGATGGAGAAAATAGGATTGAAAATAGAAGGAAAAATGGATCAAAGACCAATGCTCTGATACCACTTGTCAGAGAGAGAACTAGAGAGAGAGAAAGAGGAGAGAGAAAACTATAGAAGAGAGAGAAAGACTATAGGAAGAGAGAGAAAGAGAGTGACGAGGAGAGAGAAATACTAGAATTGGAGAGAGAAAGACAGGAAAGAGAAAGAAGCCATAGAAGATGTGAGCAAGATGGGAGAGAAGGACAGTAATTGTATTAATGTGTCAAAAAGATATAAAAAATTACATGTCCTCTCCTTTTATACCAATGTCAGTGTGACATGGCATAACATCAATATTATTTTTACACTAAATCCTTATTCCCAGCTTCTTACAGTACTCTCAACCTGGTCATTCCGTTGAGGATTATATTTAGTAGTCTTGTTGTGCTTAATCTTCAGGGCCACTTGTTCAAAAAGTATGTCCCTCGATTAGACACAATCTCTTTCGGTGGACCAAAACATCAAACAATTTTCTCCATCATGAAACTGGCTGTCTCCTTAGCATTATCTTTCATCGTTGCTCGAGCTTCAGAACCACTAGATGATATTTAGTGAATTTTCATAATTTTTTGGCATGTCAGACGAGACCTTGGGAGATGCTTGGCAGTGGAGGACTTCAAGATGGATGCCCAAGATTTTTTAGACATCAATTTGGATACCGAACAAGGAAGTGGTAGTGCCCGGGAGGCCAAGGCCAAATGTTAAGTGGGAATAGACTTTAGGGGGGCCCAAGAGTCATACCTTTTGGGGGCTCTCTTTGGAGCCCCTATCAAAAATCAAAATCGGGGGGGGGGAGGGGGGCATCCGTTTTTTTTGCGTGTAGAGAAAGAAGGCGCCATTTTTCATGATTGATAAAGAGGGGGCTATGGGGCCTGCAAACAACCCCCCAACTAATCGGATGGCTGATCTACACTCTATCTTTGCCCCTCATCATCGGTCTTCGTGCGTGGAATGGCTGCCTGATTGTGGAGATCAGAATTCAATCTTTCTCTCTCCTGCATAGAGGCACTTCATGTGGCAAGAATCAAGAAGAGAATCAGGAGATGGTTGCTTGTCGTCCAGGAGGCACCGAATTGTTCCAAGAGGCTGAGGAGGCTGAAGACTGAAGATCTGTGCTAAAATCCATGGCTAGTTGGTCGATACACAGTCCCAATTAAATATTCAAAAAACCCGAAACACGCAAAAAAGGCGGTATGCTCTATGAAAGAATTTTGCTTGTTTTTTATTGTTCATGGTCTAAATGGTGAGCACATGGGCTGAAATTTTATTTGAATGTTCCTTGCATTATTCTTGAGGGCTGCAATCATTTTTATGCAGAATTTGTATTGATTTATAATGATGATAAATTTTTAGGCCCGAAAAAATACAAATTTCGATGAAATTTGATAGTTTCTTTGATTTTGAGTGGGGAAAAATGAGTGGACATGGAATAAAATAAGAAAAAATGCTGAATTTTAGTTCAAATGATCAGTTATTTAAAAAAATCCAGAAAATACCTATTTTCTATTAAAATAAATAGAAAAAATAAAGAAAAATGGAAAAAAATGAGTTTCTTGGGTTTGAAAAAAATGAAAAAAAAAAGATCTATGTATGTGAATGTCTGATGGGATTGAAGCATGAGATTAAGCCTCAATTTGGCATTGTCCTTTGTGTTAAAGTGCATATTTATTGCTTTTACATACAAAAAATGACATAAAAGAACCTCTACACCTATGCATTGCAGCAAAATTTAAACGGTGAGGGGGAGGATGATATTATACCATAGTTTAAGCGTTGAAATAATACAAATTTTGATTGTTCTCTTTAGGATGCGGTTTATTTAGAAATAATGGATCTAGCAGCATGAGGATTGCCATGGTTCTAGGTTCCTATAATGCAACATTGCGTATAAGCGAAAATTCATTAAAAGGGCTGTTTTTTGCATAATACATAGGTTGATTTCAAACCCTAATTGTTTGTGCACAATAAGACATCCACCATTGCATGAATCATATAAATGATATCTATTTCTGGCATGAATAGCACTTGGTTGTATTATAAATGACCCGTGCTGGAGAGAGTAAGGCACCTAAGTTGTAGGTCTAGACGATGGGTCCAAGGGGACAAGTAAGTGAGGACTGTTACATTCCTGGAATGATATAATATTGGTACCAAGAGCGGAGTCTATTTCATATGTGTTAGTGACGCATTGAGGGGCCAATCCCCAAGGTGTATGAGGGTCGCAATGAGGCCGCTGCAATCAGCCAAGGGGTGCCTCCTATGTTGTTCTACATGGTGAATTACACCAAAATGTATAGGGTCTCCCTTTGAGGAGTGTGAGAAGGTTAAGGGTTGGACTATAAACAAGATATAAATGAAAAATATACGTACGATGGCAGGGCAATGTGTCCTGTAGACGCTCCTGACCGTGAGGCCGTGCGGTTGTCTTGTGCATATTGTCAAAGGTCCGGCTAGTGCTATAGCCAGTGCTGGCCCATTTTAGGTCCCATCAGTGGTGCATCTGCCTGGGAGCCACGAATAAGTGGTGGTTCTTGAATCTAGGGTTTTTAGGGACCAATATTTGGTTTATATTCTTTGACAAGGATTGTGAAGCCAAAATACAAAGAGCAGAATGTGCTAAGAGGGCTAGATGGCGGTTGGATATTGTAAGACGGTATTCTCCTCAAAGAAGCAGCCCGTTAGGTATAAGAGATAGTGGTTCTAGTAACCTAAGTGTCACAAGTAGCCCTTTGAGTGCAAATGGAAGTCTTAGTACTTCTCTACTTCGAGTTAATCAACCCACAACAAGTGGGGGTGTAGTTGCACCTACACAAACTCCCATTGTCAATCCAGTTGTAGCCATGGCACAACCCATCACAATTCCAGCAGGGACACCGGATTTATCGGCATTAAGAGTACATTTGCCCATTTTCCATGGGTTAGTAGAAGAACATGGATAACTCCATATTAAGGAGTTTCAAACTCTCATGTTCAACTATCGGATCCAAGACGAAGGACAACTAATGATGTTCTTCAACATGACGTTAAAAGGAAGAGCGACAGTGTGGTATCACGGTCTAGAAGCCAAAACCATAACTAGTAGTGCCGAATTCTTCATGGCTTTCCGTAGAGAGTTTTCCCTTGAAAGGGGTAGGTAGTATTGGTTGCATGTCTTGAATGTAACACGCTAAGATCCAAATGAGAATGTCTAGGCCTATGCCAAGAAACTAAAGCAAGTTCTTCGCAAATTTAATACTTATATTCCCATTCCAGCGGCTGCACAGTCACAATATTTCCTACATGGATTGGATTTTAATATCCTGGTGCAGCTTAGTAGTGTTGCTTTGGCCGAAATTGACACTGCTATTACCCAAGCATGAGTAGAGTCGTGCTTGCAAGCGGCTTATGCAACCATGATAAATTGGAATGGTAATAATTTGGCCTTAACCAATGGGAGTCAAGGGGACCCCATGTCAAATGTGAATGGGAGAGGGAGTATTATGCCGAATTTGCCTATGTTACCAGCCCCTCCTAGTATGACTATGCCCATGGCTAGTCAGGCGGCCTCACTAAATAGGGACCAAGACAAATACTGCAACGAGGAAAGGCTACTGTAGAGGAGTTGCCTCATGGCAGTGGAGTCAGCCTTATTGAGGCCGTATGTGTCAATGATGCTGAAACTTCTAATCTACAAGCCGTAACAAGAGGTCAAAATATCAAAGAGGGTGACAAAGGAATTGTAAAACTTGTCGAGGGAAGCCCTAAGCAAGATGCTAGGGAAAAGAGAGTCTTGAATCTTGATGTGGAAGGTGAACCTTTAAGACCTGTTGGTAGTAAACTTGATCCCGAGAAGGATAAAGGATTGCCAAGAAAGAAGGTAAAGGCTAAAAAAGTGGCACCAAAGCCGATTGAAAGACCAAAGGAGAGAATGGTTTGGCACGAGAAGAGAACTTTGGCTAACTACCATGACTTTGACCTAGCAAGTTCTCTTTGCGAAGTTAAACCAGATGTAAATCTCCTACAATTGATTAAACTTTCTCCAGGAGTACGCAAGGAATTCAAGAGAATCCTTCTTATAGGGTATATTGTAGAACCTTTGGGCACAGCTAGAGTGGGAGAAGATTGATTCGATCATGCTGAAAAGCATTGCCCTAGGGTTCCAGCATTTGTGGATGGAATATTAGTGGAGCACTCTATCGTGGACATTGGATTCTTCGTCAATATCATGAGTTCAGATTTGATGGAGAGGTTAGGTCTAGAGATCCAAAAAGATGGCTCCACAGTTCTTAGGATGGATGATGATAGTCTAAGACAACCAGAAGGTTGCATCACTAAAGTGCACGTTACAATTGCAAGCGTGGAATGCTATCTAGACTTTAGGGTGATAAGGTTTGCAGGATGTCGTAGCTATCAAGTTTTGCTAGGCAGGCCATGGATTCTACCGACAGACGGTTAAGTCGATATACCTGGTGGTCGAGTGATTCTAGGTCGAGGTGCCTATCGTGCACTAGTGGATGCTTACCCTGAGTCTCCTCAGAGTGAGAGAGCTCCATTATCCTCCATTGAACTAGAAATAATAGATGATCCATCTGGTAGTGAGACGTCATCAAGCGATGGATCTAAAGAAGGGTCCACTACAGAGGATATTTATCAAATAACCTTGAATGAGCCAATAGAGCCTCAAGATTGAATAAGAGATGCGAACGTTATTGAGTTGGACCTTGGAACGCCTAATGATGTGCGGCCAATCAAATTAGGTTCCATGCTCAGTTCGAAAGAGAGAGAGGACTATGTGTCCCTGATTCAGGAGTTCCATGACATCTCTTTGCTTGGAGCTCTGACGAACTTAGGGGTATTTCTCCCAGTCTGGCTATGCATACCCTTCCTATAAAGGAAGGTACCCGCCCTATAAGTCAGAAAGTAAGGCGTATGCCTTTTGAACTAAGGGATAGGTTGTTTGATGAGCTACAGAAGTTGCAAAAAGCAGGTTTGATCTTCCCAGTTCAGCATATTGAATGGTGTTCGCTAGTTGTGGTTAGAAAGAAGAAGAATAATAAAATCCGTCTTTGTATAGACTTTAGAGAGCTAAATAAATAGACTGTTAAAGATTATTACCAGTTACCATTTATTGACCAAATTTTGGATCAATTGGCGGGGGTAGGGAAATATATTCGTTCATGGATTGCTTTGCAGGGTATAACCAAATGGCGATTGCTGACCAAGACAAGCTGAAAATGACATTTATCACTGTCTTCAGTACCTTTGCATACCATGTGATGGCATTTGGGTTATGTAATGCACTTGGTTCGTGGCAAAGAACAGCCGACAAGACCTTTGGTGACATCTCCCCAAAGGAGTTGAAAGTATTCATTGATGACCTAGGGGTAGCCACTGTAAGAGAAAGGCAATCGATTATTTTCTGGAAGTGTTTCAAGCGTTGTTGACAATTTTTCATAGCTCTCAACCCACGGAAGTGCGTCTTTGGAGTGCCTTATGGGCTATTGTTAGGCCATATGGTTAGTTCCGTAGGGATTGCGACTGACCCTGAAAAGATTAAGGTCATAGTCACCATGAGTCGGCCATGTACTCCAAAGGAAGTGCATAGCTTTCTGTCATCAGTAGGGTATTATCGTAGGCTTATCAATGCCCTAGCAGAATGAACGTTGCCACTGATGAACCTATTATCCTTTAATTGTCAGCTTGCATGGAATGATGCTTGCAAAGTATCTTTTGACGTAGTGAAGCAGGAGCTAAAAGGGGCGAAATGTTCTATATATTTTCAGCAAAAACCATATTAGCTGCTGCTTATCCCAAATTTGGGAGGAGAAGTGGTACCATCCGATAGCTTTTGCTAGTCGGAAGTTGGGAATATTAGAAATTAACTACACCAATATGGAGAAGTTTTGAATTGCGATGGTATTTGCGACAAAAAGTTCATGCACTACATTCTTTATGAGAAGGTGGTTTTTTATATGAAGGCAGAAGGGCTTTTATTATTGTTGAATAAGTTACAGCCGGCTAATCATTTAGCAAAGTGGTTAATCGCTATGTAGGAATTTGATTATGAGACTAAGAGCCAGCCGCTAAAGCTTCAGGGCATTGTAGAGTGTCTTGTGGATTTCGGAGAGCCAAAAGAGGTCTCGGCTGAAGGAAGTGATATTGAAACTTTGTTCAAGTCCTCCTGGTATGCTGCTATAATGCACTATTTTTCTACGGGAGAGACTGGAGCTACTTTATCAAAATTAGAGAAGAGGAAAATTAAACAGCAGGCATTGAAATTTTCCTTGATCACAGGAATACTATATCGGCAGGGTGTTGATGATATCTATCGCCGATGTGTGATGCCTGATGAGGTTCCATTTATATTGGAAGAGTGCCATGACTCCGCTTGTGGAGGGCACTTTGCTGGGCGATTAACAGCATAGAAGGCTTTAAGAGCTGGGTATTTGTGGCCGTCCATCTTCCAGGATTCATTTAACTATGTCAAGAGATGTGATACATGTCAAAGGCATGATAATAGAGAGAATAGGAAGCGACCACTTATGCCGATTATGGCTACCCTTCCATTTGAGAAGTGAGGCATCGGTTTTGTGGGATCTATTACCCCGTTGTCTACTACTTAGAAGAGATACATTGTAGTAGCAACTGATTACTTTATGAAGTGGTCAGAAGCACGTGCGACGAGGCATGATAATGCAAAAGAGACTACCAGTTTCCTACTTGAGTAGATCATCTGCCATTTTGTTCCACCAAAGGAAATAGTATCGGACCGTGGAACCCATTTTTTGAACAAGGTAATTAAAAGCCTGACTGAAGCATGGAAATTAAGCATAACAAGACGACCCCCTATAATTGGCAAGCAAATGGACAAGTTGAAAGTACCAATAAGCAGCTTGTGGGTATCCTATCCAAAATAGTCTCCAAAAAGAAGTGGGACTGGGATAGAAAATTATATGTGGCGGTTTAGGTATATAATACGGCGTTCAAGCAAGCCACTGGCCACACCCCATTCAAATTAGTTTATGGGGAGGAGTATGCCTTGCCCTTAGAAATTGAGTTGTCGACCATAAGATTCGCAATCAATCATTCTTTGGGTGATAAAGATGTCCTATTCGAGCATTTTATGACTATAGCCCACTTGGATGAACTTAAATTGCAGAGTCTGTTGCACCAAGAGGTGGCTAAATGTCAGATGAAGCCATTGCATGATCTAAAAGCGAAGAAATATACCTGTAAGAAAGGGCAGTTAGTTCTATACTATGATGCGCATAGGGAGCTATTTCCAGGAAAGCTGGAACCTAGATGGGATGGCCCTTATAAGATAGTTCGGTTAGGTAAAAATAAGACCACGACTTTATTAGCTGATTTATAGGGAGTGAAATTTAAGAATAAGGTTAATCTTAATAAGATTAAACCTTATTATTTTTGAATATGCTAACATGCTTAATGCATTGCTGATCTATGCTGGGGTTGATTTGAGACCTGTAGGAGAGCTTAAACTAGTTGATGGGGTGGTTATGTTGAGATATCAAGCTCCACTCGTGATATGCCAGGGTGACTGTTGTGCATTTATGTCACCGACTTGTTAGCTGAAGATGCGGTTGGTACACCGCCCATGAATAATAGCTAGATGACATCTATCCTTATCTACTCTAGTTCGTGGCTCAGTTAGTATGCCACCTTAGTTAGTTGAGTTTGGTTTGAGACTCATATATAGGGTTCTTCTATTTCTCTGTACTTGTGTTCTTTTTGGCTTACACAACTAAGAAGAGGAAAACTGTTTTCAGCCTCCACCTGTGTGTGTATTTTCCCATTTGTGCAAGTGAGAAAGCTACAAGTGAGACTCCTTCCTTCTCTCCCACAATCTTGACATGGTATCAGAGCCAGGTTCGTGGTAAGGAGCTCAAGAAAGCAAACCAATTTCGCAGTGTTCTGGTAAGAGGACCAGTGTTGCTTTCATTTTTCGAGTTTGGGAGCAAGTCTCTGCAGGTAGCACAGCTGAAAAGTGCAAGAGTGCATTGTCTCAGATTGAGATGCCCTTCGCGGTGTAGCAAGAGGGCAGTATATGCTGCGGGTAAGGGCTTTAGCCCTTGGTTGCCCTGTGTTTTTTATTCGAGGCCATTTCGGGGCCTGTTTTGGAGGCGGAAGTTTTCCGCACACACTCAGGAAAAGGCCCTGTTTTTTGTTGTGCGATCACTGTTCTATAGGTCGGTGAAAAGTTACTATAGAAATTGCATCGTATGCCTGTGCGCAAAAAAATTGGGAGTTACAGAATCATCCTTGTTGCCTGTTGATGCAAAATCGTCACTAGGAAGTGACTGTGTGGTCAAATACCACTTTCGTCAGTTTTGCAGATTTGCTCTTGTGAGGCTGAAGCTGTGTTTTTTGCAGTGACAGAATTTTTTGCAGTGTTCTGTAATGGCATCTGATTCTCTTTCACAGATTGTCACTGAAAAGCTTGACAAGAACAACTTCCAAGCATGGAAGTTTAGAATGACGAATTCCTTATGGGAAAAGGATATTGGGATTTCGTTGCAGGAAATGAAGAAGAACCAGTTCTTCCTGATGTTCCCAATCAACAACAAATGCAGGCATTTAAAGGATGGCATGAGAGAGCCAGAAAAGTTATGTACTGGTTGTCTATCAGTATTTCAGACTCTATGATTGTGCATATTCAGGATGCAAGTACACCAAAGGAGGCATGGGATACTTTGTCAAAAATGTATAGCACAAATATGCAAGCCAGGAAAATGCAGCTCAAGCAAGAGTTGCACAATGTGCAAAGAGAAAGTATGAGTATCAATGACTACCACATGAAGGTGAAGAAGATTGCAGATACACTTACTTCCATTTGGTCACCAGTGGAAGATGATGATTTAGTTTCTGTGACCTTGAATGGTCTAGGAAAGGATTATGCACAGTTGCGAACATCCATTTCCGTCCGTGAAAGATTTCCTGATTTTGAGGAGTTGATTGCTCTTCTAATTTTTGAGGAGCAGAGAAATGGTGGTGCATCTTCTTCAGGAGGAACTTCAAAAGAAGCTGTCTTCTACTCAAATGCTGGAAGAGGTAGAGGCAAAGGTAGAGGAGGCCAATCTTGAGGCCGTGGTAGAAATCAAAATATGTAGCAAACTCAAGAAAACTAGTCCTATGGAGGAGGACGTGGTAACTCTAGAGGCAAGGGGAGCCAAAGAGGTCGTGGTGGATGGCAAAGAGGGCAAAATGCAAACAGCAATGTTGAATGCTACTACTATGGTAAAATGGGTCATATGGTTAAAGACTGCTATAAAAAGCAGAATGACATCATGAATGGAAAATTGCAACAAGGGAATTATACATCTTCTAGTAGACAGGGTGATGACAGAAATGAGCATTTGTTTATGGTGCAGCACATGACCAATTCTGTGACCAAGTGTAGAAGAAAGCAACGATGTGTGGTATGTTGACTCAGGTGCATCAAACCACATGACAGGTCATGCAGAATGGATGCAGGATGCAAGGAAAATGGAAAAACCAGGATTTTTAGAGACTGGTGATGATACTGCACATCCTATTGTGCAGATTGGAAAAATTCTTTTGTCTATGCAGGATGGGAAAAAAAAATACATGTCAGATGTATTTCATGTCCCGAATATCACCAAGAGCCTGGTTTCTGCTGGTTTCTGTTGGTCAAATGGTTGAGCAGGGCTTGCAGGTCAGATTTAATCCTCATGGATGCTTTGTTGAGGATATGAAAAATAAAGGTCGCTTGATAGCAAAAGGAAAGAAGAAGGGCAAAATGTTTACGTTGGATGCAGACGTGCTTGAATTGAGTGTAGCAATGTTTGCACATGGGACTGGTGTAGTTGTAGATATTGATATCTGGCATAAATGCATTGGTCATGTTAATATACAGTGACTTAAATCAATGCAGGCCCAAAATATTATTGCAGGATTGCCTAAATTCAAGATTGCAGAAATGAATAAGGTATGTGAAGCCTATCAATTTGGAAAACAGGCAAGGAAACCGTTTCCTAGACATGTTCAAGAGAGTAAGAAGCCATGGAATTAATCCACTTTGATGTGTGGACTACTAAAGATGCATCTATTGGAAGCTGTCATTATTTTGTCACTTTTATTGATGACTATAGCAGAAAAGTTTGGGTGTATTTTATGAAAAAGAAAAGTGAGGTGTTTGGGCATTTCAAAACTCTTAAAGCTATGGTTGAAAAAGAAACAGGTTTGCAAATAAAATACCTAAGGTCAGATGGAGGGGGAGAGTACCTCTCAAATGAGTTTGCAAGGTTCCTATAGGAGCATGGCATAAAGCAGCAATATTCATGCAGTCATAACCCACAACAAAATGGAATTGCAGAAAGGAAAAACAGGCATATTGGAGAGGTATCTCGTGCCATGCTCAACGAAAAAGACTTGCTAGATTTTTACTGGGCTGAAGCACTTGCTACATTAGTCTACATAATGAACAGGACTCCCACTGCAGCAATACATGGGATGACTCCAGAGGAGAGGTATACTGGTAGGAAACTAGATATTTCTCATTTGAAAATTTTTGGTTGCATTGCCTATGTTCATGTGCCAGATGAGTTGAGATCCAAGTTGGATCCAAAAGCTAAGAAGTGCATCTTTATTGGTTACTCTCTGCAGAAGTGAGCCTACTTTGCGCAGGTCTACCGGAGCTAGGTATCCTATGGATAGGCTGAAATATGATGGATTTACAGCCATTCACTATGCCTATATAGTCAAAGTGATACAGGAACCAGAACCCACTTCTTTTAAGCAAGCCATGGGAAAAGAAAAATGGGAGAAAGCCATGGATGAAGAAATGGATGCCTTGGAAGAAAATTCTACATGGGAATCGGTACCTTTGCCTAAAGATAAGAATGCAGTTGGTTGTAAGTGGGTTTATAAGGTGAAGCACAATGCAGATGGTTCTGTGAACATATACAAGGCAAGATTAGTAGTCAAGGGGTATGCACAAACATATGGCATTGATTATGAAGAAACATTCAGTCCGGTTGCAAGGATGGCAACCATAAGAGCAGTCATTGCTATGGCTGCATCAAAGGGATGGTCTTTACATCATATGGATGTAAAGAATGCCTTCTTGCATGGTGATTTGCAAGAAGAGATCTATATGGAGCAGCCACCAGGTTATGTGCATGCTATTCATCTTGAGTTTGTTTGCAGGTTGAAGAAAGCCTTGTATGGCTTGAAGCAAGCACCTAGAGCATGGTCTGACAAGATAGGACAGTATCTTGTCACTATTGGCTTTCGGATTTCCAAGGCAAATTTCTCACTTTATGTGAGAAAAACAGAGAAAGTTATTATGCTACTTGTCATTTATGTTGATGATTTGATTATGACAGGTGATAGTGATGAAGATATCCTTCATGTGAAAATGCTATTGAAGCAGAAGTTTGAGATGAAGGATTTGGGAGAGCTGCGTTATTTCTTGGGCATTGAGGTGATTAGATCACCAAGTGGGATACGACTCTTATAGAGGTACTATGGATTGGACATGCCGTCCAAATATGGGATGATAGGCTGTAAGCCTATTTCAGTTCCTTTGGAGCAGAATGTGAAGCTGAGCGCAGATGCAGGTGAGCTTCTGGAAGACCCTACTATGTACAGACGCATAGTAGAAAGTTTGATTTATATGACTATTACCAGGCCAGATTTGAGCTATGCTGTTGGATTGGTAAGTCGCTTTATGCAGGCTCCAAGGAAATCGCATTTGGATGCCGCTAGACGCATACTCAGGTATGTGAAGTCCACATTGCAGTATGGACTATTTTATGAGACTAGGGTTGAGATATAGTTGCATGGATACATTGATGTTGATTGGGCTAGTAGTATTTTTGATAGATGATCTACCAGTGGATATGCGTTCTCTTTTGGGAGTGCTGCAGTCACTTGGAGCAGCAAGAAACAACCTACAGTTGCCTTGTCGAGCACAGAGGCTGAGTACAAGGGTGCAGCAATGGTTGCATGTGAGGTAGCTTGGTTGCATAAGCTACTTTATGATATGCATTAGCATATAGATGGGCCAATTGTCATTTATTGTGACAACATGAGTAGTATACACTTGGAAAATAACCCAGTCTATCATGCTAGAACAAAGCACATTGAGGTGCATTATCACTATGTGCGGGAGAGGGTTTTACTAGGTCTTATTGATCTAGTTTATGTCAGCACAGAGGATCAGGTAGCTTACATATTTACGAAGGCATTGGGTGCAGAGAAGCTGCGCAAGTTCAGAGACCTGCTGGGTGTGCAAGAATTGGGATTGAGCTCGAGGGGGAGTGTTGAGATATCGAGCTCCACTCGTGATATGCCAGGGTGACCGTTGTGCATTTATGTCACCAACTTGTTAGCTGCAGATGTGGTTGGTACACCGCCCATGAATAATAGCTAGATGACAGCTATCCTTATCTACTCCAGTTCGTGGCTCAGTTAGTATGCCACCTTAGTTAGTTGAGTTTGGTTTGAGACTCATATATAGGGTTCTTCTATTTCTCTGTACTTGTGTTCTTTTTGGCTTACACAACTAATAAGAGAAAAACTGTTTTCAACCTCCACCTGTGTGTGTATTCCCTCATTTGTGCAAGTGCGAAAGCTACAAGTGAGACTCCTTCCTTATCTCCCACAATCTTGACAGGTTAATCCCTTATTTTGAGAACCCATATCTCAAGCAAAGATATCATCAGGGGAAGCTTATCTGGTGAAGCAAGGGATACAAAGTGATTGAGCAAGAAGATGATACCTTTGTGTGGGAGATCAAAGTTTTCTGCCATCACTGTTTACAAATTTTGACAAGCATCCCTGTTGAGTTTAATGAAGAAGGTGGGATGTTTAATGAAGAAGGTGGGATGGATCCGTCAGTTCATCCTCTCAATATGTTGAATTTTGACTATCATAATTACGAATAGGGGAGTTCTTGATGGCTGGCTATGTAAACCCATTATGGATGTACATGTTATACTTTAATGGAGCAATCCAAGGGCCTAATAAAAAAGGGAGTGTTGGAGTAGTTATCTGAGATCCCCGACGTAGGGTTGCAATGAAATTAGCGATTTATCTCGGGGCAAGATTTACTAACAAGATGGGAGAGTATCAAGCCTCGATTATGGAAATGAATATTGCCAAGACAGGTGGTATTCGGCAGTTGTTGGTAAAGGGGGATTCCCAGCTAATCTTAAATCAACTCAATGGGACATATACAGTTCGGAATCCCATCCTTGTTTGTATCATCAAACTGCTATAACCCTAATTAATGAATTTGAGAGCGTATCTCTTCAGCTCATTCCATGTTATTTGAATTAGTTTGTAGATTCCTTAGCTAATTTTTCTTATGAAGAGGACCTCTTCTTCAACGGTGGTTCTAGTCGGGATGTCGCTCTTGATAACAAGACGGGACCTGGTTGCTTGTGGGGAATGTTATTTCCTGGACCCATAGGTTGATCAAACGACATGTTACACGTATGCCTCTTGTTGTATATGTAGGAGGTATGGGTCACAACTTGATGCATTTAGTTTAGGGTTGAGAGCCCTATTTTATCCCTTGGAATGGAGCATATTTTCATATATCTGCCTTCTTCCAAGGAGGGATCTATATGAGCTGGTTTGTTTGATTTCTTTATGCCAAGAAGGCTAGTTTTTTTAAGGTTTTAATGCTCTATTTCCTTAGGCCAGGAGGGCCAGTTAGTTTTGTCATGTCATGTTTGATTTCTTTAGGCCAAAAGGGCCAGCTAGTTTGCAGTGAAATGTGCTATTTCTTTAGGCTAAGAGGATCCCATGTCTATTTGGTGCGGGTACAGTTAATGGTTTTTTGTTGTAGTGATTGCATCATACAGGTCGATGAAGTCGCTGGAGGAAGCCTTTGCTGTAAAGGAGCTTCTTGTGGCCATTCCAGGTGGTTTCATCCCCCTTTTTGAGTCTTTTCCCTTAAGCAATCAATGATATATATGCATGTAAGGGTTACTTTCTTTTGTTTGTTGGGGACCGATACTCGAGGCATGAAGTCCTAAGTTTAGGATATGTATGTCTGGGGGAGGTCTGAGTAGTCATTACCTCCTACAAAGGCATTGCCAGGCATTGCCAGGCATTGAAGGACCTATTTTAGAAGGCAATTCTAGTGACCCTGTTTTGCTGACCTACTAGGCAGCCGTTCTAGGAGTTCCTGTTAGTAGTGAGGCAGTTAGAGAAGCCTACTAAAATAATAATGGAAAGAGAAAAAACCCTAAATATCTGAAAGCCAATATATGAATGTACTGAGGTGTGTAAAAAGGGATTCTAACCCCCTATAAAAATAGAAAAGGAAAGAAATAAAAATCCTTGAGTTGTTGTTTATCACCTTGCGAAGGCCTGGTAGGTTCCTGGGGATGAGTCTGACTTGGGGGCTGATGCCTTGTCTTCCTAGGTGTGGCATCTAGCTGAAAAACAAAGAATACCAGACCGTTGGAGTGAAAATAAAAGTGAGCATTAGAAAAGGATTCAATGTCGCCTTGTGAGCGCTTGGTAGGTTCTTAGGTACCAAGACAGGACTTGAGGCCGATGCCCTGTTCTCCTTGGGTCACTACGCCCAGCTCCCTCCTTTTTACATGCCCGAGTATGGAAAATAAGAGGCTAAAAGAGCAATGTGCTAAAAGAAACTACTTCTTGCTCAGGCTATAGGAGCCATCATCTAGTAGAAGCTCCTAGTTGAGTTGTCCCTAGTTAGGTAGGTAGTTTAGACCACCACTTTTGATGACCTCTTTTCTTGTTATTTTTATCTTAGCTGTGTTGGAGCAGTTGGTTAGTGACTAGCTTTAGACTTTCTATCAGATTATGCTAGGCCTACTCCTCGTGTATTTCATGCCTTGGTTTTGACAAGGGGTAGGCTAAGAGTTGTGTCGTGCTTTGATGTGTATCTTTTTTGTATCAGCTTGATGCTCTTTTTGGTTGTGTTTATGTGTAGATATGTTCGTGGGATTCGACGGGTTGAGTCGCCCTATCCCAGGGGTCGCCAATGACAGCTGATTTTTGATACCTAGAAGTGTTTAAAAATAACCAAAAATGTTGAATTTCAGGTAAAAAATAGACTTCGTTGAAGGTGACGGTAGCAATCAGTACGATTTCAGGCGGCTATACCCGAAAGTGCTTAAAAGGCCCACTAGACGATAGTTGGTGAATTTTCATAAATTTTTGGCATGTTAGATGAGACCTTGGGAGATGCTCGGCAGTGGAGGACTTCAAGAGGAATGCCCAAGATTTTTTAGACTTCAATTCGGATACCGGACAAGGAAATGGGAGTGCTCGGGAGGCCAAGCCCAAATGTCAAGTGGGAATAGACTTTAGGGGGCCCAAGAGTCATACCTTTTGGGGGATCCCTTTGGAGCCCCAACCAAAAATCAAAATTATGGGTGGGGCGAGGGGAGGGCGTCCATTTTTTTCGTGTGCAAAGAAAGAAGGTGCCATTTTTCATGATTGATGGAGAGGGGACTATGGGGCGTGCAAATAACCCCCCAATTGAACTAGATGGCTCATCTACACTCTATCTTCTCTCCTCATTACCGGTATCCATGCATGGAATGGCTGTCTGGTTGTGGAGATCAGAATTCAGTCTTTCTCTCTCCTACATAGAGGCAGTTCATGTGGCAAGAATCAAGAAGGGAATTGGGAGATGGTTGCTTGTCTGGGAGGCACCGGATTGTTCCAAGAGGATGAGGAGGCTGAAGGCTGAAGATCTATGCTGGTTGGTCAATACAAAATCCCAATTAAATATTCAAAAAACCCGAAACACGCAAAAAGGCAGTATGCTCTATTTTATGAAAGAATTTTCCTTATTTTTTATCGTTCATGGTCTAAACGGTGTGCACATGGGCTGAAATTTCATTTGAATGTTCCTTGCATTATGTTTGAGGGCTGCAATCACTGTTATGCAGAACCCGTATTGATTTACTACAATTATAAATGTTCAAACCCGAAAAAACATAAAATTTGTTGAAAATTGATAGTTTCTTTGATTTTGAGTGGAAAAAATGAGTGGATATGGGATAAAATAAGAAAGAATACCGAGTTTTAGTTTAAATGATTAGTCATTAGAAAAAAACCAAAAAATATCTATTTTCTATTAAAAATAAATAGAAAAAAAAGAGAAAAATGGGAAAAAATGGGTTTCTTGCGTTCAAAAAAAAAAAGGATCTATGTATGTGAATGTTTGATGGGGCTAAAGCATGGGGTTAAGCCTCAGTTTGGCCTTTTCCTTTGTGTTAAAGTGCGTATTTATTGCTTTTACATTTAAAAAATGACATAAAGGAACCTTTACATCTATGCATTGCAGCAAAATTTAAACGTTGAGGGGGAGGATGATGTTATACCATAGTTTAAGCGCTGAAATAATACAAATTGTGATTGTTCTCTTTATGCATAACATTTAGGATGCGGTTTATTTAGAAATAATGGATCTAGCAGCATGAGGCTTGCCTTGGTGCTAGGTTCCTACAACACAGCATTGCGTACTAGTGGAAATTCATTAAAAGGACTATTTTTGCACAACACATAGGCTGATTTCAAACCATAATTGTTTGTGCATAATAAGGCATCCACCATTGCATGAATCATACACATGGTATCTATTCTTGGCATGAATAGCACTTGGTTGTATTATAAATGACCCACGCTGGAGAGAGTAAGGCACCTAATGTTGAGATGACAAGCTCAACACATGCGGACATTAATGATGGACCGCTTGGTTAGATGGGTCCACACATCTACACTTAGCACGTCAATGGTCATCATGATTGTCACATGGCCACTGACTCATTACTTATTATATTCAGGTTGTTACACCTATTTATAGCTGGCATAGTTATAGCGCCAGTCGACTAGTGTAGTCAGTTATGCATTGTTTGACTTAGTAGACCACTTTCCTTTATGTTGTATCTTATCTATACTTTGTGTACATTGTAAAGTATGTGGAAGAAGAAGAAGAAACCAGCAAGAAAACATTTTGGCCTCTATCTCTCTTCTTGTCTCTTGAGTGAGCTTCTCCTTGTGCATTCTGTGTGTGTTCGGCGCAGCATCTTGAGCAAGTCCCCCCACCACGCGATTCGTGACATGGTATCAGAGCTGCATGACTAATTGAGGCTAGTTTTGAAGGCTAAAGCAAAGGAGAGGAGCCAAGGATTCGAGCAAGCAAGCAATGGGTAAGAAGCTCTTCCATTCTCTACTTCTTCTCTTGGACAGTGCCTGTGGAGGCACCGAAAGCAGGGCAGAGCAAAAATCTCAGATTGCAGTGAGATTTGGTGTGCGCAAAGAGCATTGTATATTCTGCAAAAAAAAACCCTTTAGGGCTTAACCGCTGCTATTTTGGCCATCCGAGGTCATTTCAAGCCCCGTTTTAGACTCGCAAGGTTGAGACAGCAGTTCGAGGTATCTTGCAATTTCAGATGTGTCTGTCGTATACATGTGCACATGTTACAGATTTAAGATATGTAAGTTCAAAGGTGTTTACCAGCGAATAAACACAAGGTTTATATGTAAACTGGTTGTAGATTGCATGTATTGTTGAGCAAACAGTGAAAAAGACTGTTTGGTGTATTGCTGTGCACTACAGATCGAGGGTTACAGAAGATTTGATTGTTGTTTGGTATTAGTTTTGTGATAATGGCAGAGAATAGTGAAAACCCCATCATTGAGAAGCTCGACAAGAACAACTACCCTTCATGGAAGTTCCGTGTCACGAACTTCCTTATTGGAAAAGGCCTCTACAAGTTTGTTTCAAGTGAAGAAAAGAAGCCGGAGGTGAGTGATCCTCCAACTGTAGAAGAGACAAAGGCACGGAAAGAATGGAATGCAAAAGACAAAAAGGTCATGTATTGGATGTTTGCAGTAATTGATAATAATATGCTTGGACATATTAGAAATGTAGAGAATTCACATGCAGCTTGGACCATACTTGAAAATATGTTTTTCGTAAATACAAAGGCACTTCAACTCAAGCAAGAGTTGAATACATTGAAGAAAGGGAAGATGTCTATTAATGAGTATGTACTGAAGGTAAGGAGCATTGCAGATGCCTTGGCAGCGATTGATGCAATGCCCGATGATGATGATTTGGTGTCATCTACCTTGGGTGGACATAATAATTAAAAGGCTTGAAAGTCTTTTGTAACTTGCGTATATGTCAGAAAACCATTTCTAGATTTCGAGGAGCTGGTCTCCCTTATGATCACTTAAGAGATCAATATACAGAGTGAGACATCTAAAGAAAGTGGTGAATAGGTCCAAGCTTTCTACTCTAGTTCAGGAAGGGGACATGGCATGTCCTCTTCAAGAGGCCGTGGTAGAGACAACCAGCAAAAAAATTTGAATCAGCACTTTGGCGATATGCAGGTTTTAGGAGGTCGTGGTAACTTTAGAGGCAAGGGGAGCTTTAGAGGAAGAGGTGGATGGCAGAACAGAGGTTCTAACAACTCTGGTATTGTGTGTCACTACTGTGGAAAAACAGGTCATATTGTAGCCCAATGTTATGCTTGCATCGTCTTCACGATAGAATGAAGACAAAAATGAACGTTTGTTTGTTATGTAGCATATACTGAATGCTGTTATAGGAAAGGGAACACATGATGATGTTTGGTATGTTGATTTGGGTGCATCCAATCATATGACCAGCCATGCAGAATGGTTTGGAGAGATGTAGGATTTGCAAAATACAGGTTATGTGCAGACATGTGATGATTCATGCCACCCAATTTCACACATTGGAAAAGTTCCCTTGTCCTTGCATGATGGTAAGACAAAGAGTCTTTCAAATATATTACATGTGCCATCTATTACAAAGAACTTGGTGTCAGTCGGTCAGATGGTAGAGCAAGGGCTACAAGTCAGATTTAATGCAAAGGGTTGCTTTGTAGAAGACTTCAATGAACAAGTGCAGGTTGGTTGCAAAGGGAAGTAGAGTTGGACGTATGTTTACTTTGGATACTGGAATTCCTACTATGAATGCTGCTATGTATGCTAAAGGAAAAGGTGTTGTTGCAGATATTGAAATTTGGCACAAACGCATTGGACATGCAAATGTACAAAGGCTAAAATTAATGCAGTCCAAAGGGTTGGTTACAAGTTTGCCTACATTTAGAATTGCTTAATTTCATAAGGTATGCGAAGCATGTTAGTTTGGTAAGCAAGCAAGACAACCCTTTTCACATGACAGAGATGTAAGCAGAAATATCCTTGATGTTGTGCGTACAGATATTTGGGGGCCTACACAAAATGTATCTCTTGGAGGCAGTTCATACTTTGTCACATTCATTGATTAATTTCATAAGGCATGTGAAGCATGTTAGTTTGGTAAGCAAGCAAGACAACCCTTTTCACATGACAGAGATGTAAGCAGAAATATCCTTGATGTTGTGCATACAGATATTTGGGGGCCTACACAAAATGTATCTCTTGGAGGCAGTTCATACTTTGTCACATTCATTGATGATTGTTCTAGAAAGCTGTGGGTATATTTTATGAAGGAAAAGAGTGAAGCATTTAAACACTTTAGAACTTTCAAGGCTGCAGTTGAAAGAGAAACATGCTTGAAAGTAAAGTGTTTGAGGTTAGATGGAGGGGGAGAGTACCTCTCGAATGAGTTCAGTAATTTTCTAAGGTCTCATGGGATAAAGAGACAGTTCACATGCAGGTATACCCCACAGCAAAATGGGGTTGCAGAGAGAAAAAACAGGCATATTGTAGAAGTTGCACGCGCATTGATGGCTCAAAAGAATATGCCTAAGCATTTTTGGTCTGAGGTTATTTATACTGCTGTTTATATTATGAACAGAACTCCCACAGCTACAGTTCATGGTATGACCCCCGAAGAATGTTTTACAGGTAAGAAGCCTGATGTCTCACACTTGAAAGTGTTTGGCTGTATTGCATATGTTCATGTGCCAGATGAGTTGCGAAAGAAACTGGATCCAAAGGCTGAAAAGTGTGTCTTTGTTGGATACTCTTTAGAGCAAAAAGGGTATCATTGTTATAACCTTGTTACATGTAAGTTTAGAGTAAGCAGGGATGTCATCTTTGATGAAATGAGCAGTTGATATGCATCTAGTGGTGATGCATTGGATGATGATGATGATCATGACACTCATGTGCAAGCTGAAAAGCAAGAATCACGGACTCTTAGTGGACCAGAGACATCATCTGGTAGTCCTTGGTCTGGGAGACTAAGGACTAGCTCTACATCTTCAGGTGCATCTAGTAGCACTACAGGTAAAGACAAAGGAAAGAATAAAGTGTCAGATGGCATTGATGCAGTTCTTGATGGAGACTCCAGTGGCTCAGAGAGCTTGGATGATGAGCTTGACATTCGTTCAGTGAGGACTCCGGGTGTGCAGAGAGCACGTGTCAATGCAAAGACTCCATTGAGTGATCCAGTGGTACGCAAGTCTAGCAGGGTGAGATACCCTGTTAACAGATTTGGTTTTGAAGGTTATGCAGCTCACCATTATGCTTATATGGTGAAAGTGATTGAGGATGTTGAGCCCACATGTTTTGAGGAGACTGTTGGTCATGCTCATTGGGATGCAGCAATGGATGAGGAGATGGCTACATTAGAGGCCAATTAGACTTGGGATCTAGTATCATTGCCCAAGGGCAAGAAAGCTATTGGATATAAGTGGGTTTATAAGATTAAGCACAATGCAAATGGTTCTATTAGTAGGTACAAAGCTAGGCTGGTTGCAAAAGGCTATGCCCAGACATGGCATATATTATGAAGAAACCTTCAGTCCAATTGCTAGGATGGCAACTGTCGATGTGTGATTGCTTTGGCAGTAGCCAAAGGTTGGAGGTTGCAGAAAATGGATGTGAAGAATGCCTTCTTGCATGGTGATTTGTACGAAGAAGTGTATATGGATCAGCCAGCAAGTTATGAAGATTTAGAACATCCCACATATGTGTGCAAGTTTAAGAAGGCGCTCTATGGGCTCAAGCAAGCACCTAGAGCATGGTCTGACAAGATCAGAGAGTATCTTGTCAATATTGGCTTTTATGTTTCTAATGATGATCACTCACTTTATGTGAGAAAGGAATATGTAGGTTTGGTCATCATAGTCATCTATGTGGATGACTTGATTATTACAGGTGATAGTGATAGTGGGATTGTTGAAGTCAAGGACTTTTTGAAGAATAAGTTTGAGATGAAGGATTTAGGTGAGCTAAGGTACTTCCTTGGCATTGAGGTGATCAAATGTGATGATGGTATATGGATGTTCCAAAGACAGTATGGCTTGGATATGTTGTCCAAGTATGGTATGACTGCATGCAAACCACTTTCAGTCCCATTGGAGCAGAATGTAAAGTTGAGTGCTCATGTTGGGGATGATATAGAAGACCCTACTATGTTCAGGAGGATAGTGGGGAGTTTGATCTACATGACCATTACAAGGCTAGACTTGAGCTACGTTGTTGGTCTTGTGAGTCAGTTTATGCAAGTACCTAGAAAGCCACATTTGGATGTAGTCAGACGCATATTGAGACATATGAAGTCCACATTACATTATGGACTTTTCTATGAGGCAGGTACAGATTTATAGGTGTTTGGATACACAGATGCAGATTGGGCTGGTAGTATGTCTGATAGAAGGTCTACCAGTGGATACATGTTCTCTCTTGGTAGTGCAGTAGTTACTTGGAGCAGTAAAAATCAATCTATAGTTCCTTTGTCAAGTATAGAGGCTGAGTATAGAGGTGCTGTTGTTGTAGCATGTGAGGTAGTATGGCTGCAAAAGTTATTGGCTGATTTAGATGTGCAGGTGGAAGGTCCAGTTGTTGTCATTTATTGTGACAACATGAGCAGTATACAGTTGGCTAGGAACCCTGTGTTCCATGCTAGAACAAAACATATTGAGGTACACTACCACTTTGTGAGAGAGAAGGTACTAGCAGCGACTTGGTGTATGTCAGCACACAGGATCAGATAGCTAACATCTTCATGAAGGCATTGGGTATAGAGAAGCTTCAAAAGTTTCGAATCTTACTTGGAGTTGCAAAGATGCAGGTGAGCTTGAGGGGGAGTGTTGAGATGACAAGCTCAACAAATGCAAACATTAATGATGGACTGCCTAGTTACATGGGTCCACATGTCTACACTTAGCACGTCAGTGGTCATTATGACTCTCACATGGCCATTGACTCATTACTTATTATATTCAGGTTATTACACCTATTTACAACTGGCATAGTTATAGCACCAGTCGACTAGTGTAGTCAGTTATGCATTGTTTGACTTAGTAGGTCACTTTCCTTTATGTTGTATCTTATCTACACTTTGTGTACATTGTAAAGTGTGTGGAAGAAGGAGAAGAAACCATCAATAAAACATTTTGGCCTCCATCTCTCTTCTTGTCTCTTGAGTGAGCTTCTCCTTGTGCATTCTATGTGTGTTCGGCGCAGTATCTTGAGCAAGTCCCCCCACCACGCGATTCGTGACACCTAAGCTGTAGGTTTAGACGATGGGTCCAAGGGGACAAGTAAGTGAGGATTGGTACATTCCTGAAACGATATAATATTGGTACTAAGAGTGGAGTCTATTTTATATGTGTTATATGTGTTAGTGACACATCGAGGGGCCAATCCCCAAGGTGTAGGAGGGTCGTAGTGAGGCCCTGGCAATCAGCTGAGGGGTGCCTCCTATGTTGTTCTACGTGGTGAATTACACCAAAATGTGTAGGGTCTCCCTCCGCGGTGTGTGAGAAGGTTAAGGGTTGGACTATAAACACGATACAAATGCAAAATGTACGTACGATGGCAGGGCAATGTGTCCTGTAGATGCTCCTGACTGCGAGGCCGTGGGGTTGTCTTGTGCATGTCAGAGGTTTGGCTAGTGCTATAGCCAATGCCGGCCCATTTTAGGTCCCAAAAACTTTGTAAAGTAGTATGTTGCTACAATAATATATCGCTTTCGCGTAGTTGATGAAGGTTATATTGGTCCCACAAAATCAATTCTCCATTTTTCAAAGAGTAATGTAACCAAAATGTGATTTAAAGGTTGCCTACGATTTTCCCTCGTATTTTGTATTTGACAAAAATCACAGCACTTAACATAACTAAAAGCATCTTCAAAAATCAATGGCCACCAATATCCTGCATTGAGAGCTTTCCAACAAAATGTCCCCCACATGCTGAATCATGGCACTCCTCAAGAATAAATGGTACCTCATTGGGTAATATACAATGATGATAGATATCATCTACTCCTCTCCAATACAAGACACCTGCTATAATTGAAAAGTGTAATGCTTGTTGCTTGATCTTTCTCTTTTCAACCTTTATGGGATGGAAGCTGTATCGATTTTAAATAGACCTTCAATATCACTTCCCTCAGCTAGAATTTTCTTTGGCTCCCCAAAATCCACAAGACATTCTACAATATCCTGCAGCTTTGGTGGCTTGCTCCTAATCTCATAATCAAACACTTGCAAGGCGATTAACTACTTTGCTAAATGGTTAGGCGGTTGCAACTTGTTCAGCAGCAATCTAAGTATTTCCACCTTCATAAAGAATACTACCTTCTCATAGAGAATATAATGCATAAATTTCTTTGTCGCAAAGACCATTCCAAGCCACAATTTCTCCATGTACATATAGTTAACTTCAGATATCTCCAATTTCCTACTAGCAAAGGAAATTGGATGATACTATTTCTCCTCCCAAATTTGAGCTAAACAACAACTAATACTATATATTGTGGTTGCTAAAAATATATAGAAAACTTCACCTCTTCTTGGAGTTGCAGAGATAGAGTTGTAGAGATAGAGTTGAGCTTGAGGGGGAGTATTGAGATGGCAAGCTCAACACAACAATGCGGACATTGATGATGGACTGCCCAACTAGATGGGTCCACACATCTACACTTAGCACGTTGGTGGTCATTATGACACTCACATGGCCACTGACTTATCAGTTATTATATTTAGGTTGTTACACCTACCTACATTTGGCAAAGATATAGCACCAATCGATTAGTGTAGTCTGTTATGCACTGTTTGACTAAGAAGGCCACTTTCCTTTATATTTTATCTTATCTGTACTTTGTGTACATTGTATACTGTGTGGAAGAAGAAGAAAAAATCAGCAAGAAAACGTTTTGGCCTCCATCTCTCTTCTTGTATTCTTGAATGAGCTTCCTCTTGAGTATACAGTGTGTGTTTGGCGCAACAGCTCAAGCAAAGTCCCCCACCACGCGATTCTTGACATCACATAGGTACAAAGAGTGGAGTATTGAAGATTGAAGCATTTTCAAAGACTCAAGTACCTTCAAGAGAAAAACAGGGTAAAACGGGGGATTTATAGGTCATTATAGGGTATATATAGGCCATTACAGGTACCAACTTCACTATTGAAGTATAGGCGCAGATACTATAGGATGTCCATAGGTCATACTAAGCCTTCTATAAGGTTTGGTATCCATTTTGGACCATGACCACCATTTTACTCTTACAGGTGGAAACATGGTATTTACAGGTTGAAACAGGTGCATGCCTGGAGCTCTCAGACTCAGAGATTGAATTGCAAAATTTTCTATCCTAAACTTGTTATAACGTGCTGTATCTCATCTTAAAGAGGCATCATTGGCTTTGATTTGAATCGGAAAATTTGGGAATCGGAGTTTCCTAGCTCAAATTATAGCCAATTTTCTGACAGGGGGTACTGCAAAACTATACTATTATGGGAGGACATTAAGACAAGAATAAGGCCTAGGATGACTATCCATAGCAAAACTGAGATTTCATGTTGGACAATATACCTCAGCCTTGAAGAGCCGCAAGTGCATGGAAAAATCAGTGCACTCAATAATACCATGTGTGACCATGAGAGTAGATATGCCCAAAGATATATGGAGCTATTATCACAAGTGGAGCAGATGAAATTGTCTACTAGTCAAACAAAGTCTTCCATTGAGAAATTGGTGGATTCCACTACCCCAACAAAGGCTTCCATTGACAAGTTAGTAGAATCTAATTCTTAAATAATGGCTCAAATCTCCCAATGGATGCAAATGCAAATGGAAACTAAAGAAACTAAGAAGAAAGCTAATTCAAACAGTGAACACTCAGTCCCACTTTAGCCACCTAACCAAAGTGGTTAAGGTCATGGTATCATTAGATGAAGGGGTATTCCAAATACAAAAATACAGAAGCCAAGGTTCATAGTATGTTAGTCTTTGAATATTTTGAAGATGACATCGATGAGGCCAATGCATTTATATCTATTACTAAAAATGATGATCTTGAGGAAGAAGTTGGGCAATAATATTTTTATGATCCAGTCGACTCTTTTCCTTTGATCTAGGTGGGAGTGTTCCTTTCGACCTAGGAGGGATTTATGATGAGTCACTTGCTGCCACTAGTTATTCCATTTCCATGGATGCTTGGGTAGGTTCTAAGAGGCCTAATACACTTCGTATGAAGGGTAATATTCATGGTAAGGATATGTTCATCTTGATAGATAGTTGTAGTACACACAATTTTGTCACTCATACAAGGGGCAAAGACAATGTAGTGGGTGATTCTCTTTCTCGTATGTGGGCTTGCAAAGTTTCAACAATGGTTGAGCTACATAGTGACTAGATTGAAGAATTACAAGAGGTTTATCTTTTGGATGAAGAGCTCAGCCATATTTTTTAGAAATTATAGCAAGGTCTCATGAAGATAAATTGCATTATTAGCTTCAAAATGGCCTAATCTGATGGTAAGATTGTCATTTCCTCTACTTCTTCTTTTACACTAAAAATTATGGAGGAGTTGGATTCTTCACCTTTAGCCAGACACCTTGGAGTTTTCAAAACCTATGATAGGATCAGCAAAAGCTTTTGTTGGAAATTACTATGTGTGAAGATGTCAAAGATTTTGTCATGAAGTGAATGCCTTGTCAGTAGACTAAGGACAACACCCATAAGCTAGGTGGTTTGTTGCATCCATTATCCATTCCTAGAGGAAAATGGACACAGATTACCATATATTTCATTATTGGCTTGCCTACTACTAAAAAGAGATGGAATAGTATATATGTAGTGGGGGATAGACTCATTAAGTAGCCCATTTTATTCCAACCAAGACCCAGTTTACTACTTCTCAAGTGGCTAGTCAATTTATGGAGCAGATTTTTAGATTACATGGATTATCGCAGGTGATTGTTCATGACAGAGATTCAAAGTTCATGAGTAACATTTGACACACTGTATTCACATCCATGGACACTAAATTGGCTCCCTCTACAGTCTAGCATACACAAACTAATGGACATACAGAAAGGGTAAACAAGTGGTTACACTTGATTGAGTTACACTTGATTATTGGTTACACTTGATTGAGTTTGCCTACAATAACTCCACTCATTCTAGTATTGGAGTTTCACCCTTTAAGGCTATGTATGGTTATAAGGTGCCCTTACCCACAGTCATCTTCAATGAAATAATCAATCCTCGTGGGAAATAAGAATTGAAAATAATTTAGACCTTCTTGAGCAGTGTAAGATGAATCTTAGGAAAGCCCAAGACCAAATGAAGATGTATGCAGATGAGAAGAGGTGACCTTTAGAGTTCCAAGAATGAGAATTAGTTTTGTTGAAGGTGCGCAAGTCTCAGTATTCTATTTTGAAATATGGATCTAGTAACCAGCTTGCTCACAGATTTTATGGTCCCTACCGGATCTTGAAGTGCATTGGAGACTTGGCATATAGATTGGAGCTACCCTCTTCCACTAAGATTCATAATGTATTCCATGTTAGTCAGCTCAAGCCTTTCTGTTTTGATCCTATTGATACAATTGATGAGCTATTGCCTATTGATGATGAAGGTCTTATTCAGTACATCCCCGAGGAGGCTATCATAGGTCAACGTGAGAAGAAGCTTTGCTCTCACTCCATCATTGAATATTTGATCAAATTGAGAGATTTTCCACCTAAGGAAGCTTCTTGAAGGCCTGATTCCATATTAGATGAGTTTCCTTACCTAAGGGACATATTGATGGTTGAAGCTTATTGACTATGGAGCCAGTTATGATGCATACAAGGACTTGACAACAAATCGTTTTAGAAAAGTTTTTATTCTACGTAATCTTCAGAATTATGCTGCCTACATAGGATCAAAGTACTCTTCAAGAGCTACATTTTGGCATGTGGTATGCTTCGTTTGGATACTTCTACCAGACATTATGGGGTAGATTTGGCTCAACAGGGTCTATTATACATCAAGCTATCTACTTCAATTTGAGTTCATCAATTGAAGACTTTAAGGCTCCAGTACTCTTGAAGAACTCTTGATCATGTATATAGCTAAGAATTACTTCTATTTCTTCACTTCAGTCCATATGTCTCTCATCTTTCATTTATTTTCCCATTTGTAACGCTCAAAATAGAGTAGTACTCTGTTCTATCCACCCTTTTCCAACCTTCGTAAGTTTGTTTTTGGGGGCAAAAACCCTTGGGACAGGATGGATTGTAAGAAGCTAGGATGAATAATGGTTTAGTGTGAAAATAATAGTAATACCATGTCACACTGACATAGGTATAAAAGGAGGAGACATGCAAAATTTCTCATCTTTTGACACATTAATACATTATTATCCCTCTCCTCATTACCTTGCTCCCAACTTCATTGGCTTCTTACTTCTTTCTATCTTTTTCTCTCCTATTCTAGTCTTTCTCTCTCCTCATCACTCTCTTTCTCTCACTTTTCCACTTCATCTCTCTCGTCTGCAATCTTCTCTCTCCTCTTTCTCTCTCTCCAAGTTCACTTCTTGACATCATCAATTCATTTTTAACTCATCCCATTAATGCAGAGTGAATCGAAATTAACAAACCCCATCTCAACTTAGACTTGACTCAACCAAGGTTCACTACAATGTAATTAATTTTTAGAATTAGATGATGTTTATGACAAATCACATTCATACATCATGGTGAGGAATTAATTTTAATTAAAAATTATTGTGTTCATAGCATGGATTCATGTGCACATTTGAATAGCGAGGGTTCATTTTAAAATAAAGATTATGTGGGTTATGGTGTAATGGTGATAATTCCTTTTACATTTTTGTGGTGCAAGGATTGGTTGATCTTATTACAATTAATAGTGTGTTTGGGTGTATGTGGAGGAATGAAAAGGAAATAAAAACTTGATGTGGTATGGGACGTCTACAAGGTCTAATGGCATATGAAAAATTGGAGGGCATATATGTCCTCAAAAGTAATCACATAGACAATCAAGAGAAATGATGCCAATTAAAAAGATAAGGAAAACACAACCACTTGCCAATTTGAAAAAAAAAGTGTACGTGTGTGTGAGGATATTTTTCTCACTTTTTAGAGTTTGGGGGACTTTGATTTTCCATTTTCTTTCAATTGGTTTAAGTACATATTTTTGTGAGTTTGTACTTTTTTTTTTGGTTTTGTATTTCTTTTTTTTGTGTTTTAATTTTTTTAAGAAATTAAATATGACTCAACAAAAAGTAATGTCATCATCCAAGTTGTTGTGTTGTATGGGGTTTGGTCGTTCAGTAGTATTTATTGATTTATTTATTTTTAAAAAAGTTTTCTTCTAAGTTTTTAACATTTTTATTGTATTTTAATTGTAATTGGTAAATAAATTTAAAGGAAAGTTGTTTGGATTTTTTGATCATTTTTGGGGATTTTTTTAATGTTTTTCTTTTGTAAAATGATGTGTTATTTTTTTATAAAAGATACTATTTTACATAACTCTCATCTCTCTCTATCTCTCACCCATCCCCCTTTCTCTCATAAGAATAGCCATTATGCAAGAGGAAAGAAAGGAGAGAGAAAGAATGTTTTTCAAGAGGAGAGAGAAAGACTAAAAAACTAGCATTCTTTCATTCGTCATATCAGGCCATGAAATTTACATCATCACGTAGAGGATCTCGTGTAGAAAAATCATAAAAAAATCCAACATGATGGTTTTTTTTAAATTTCTACCCATTTTTTCCCCTTCTTTCTCTCTTCCAAACAACTATACATAAAGAAAAAGCACCCCTTTGAGACCTACTATAAGTACCCCTTCAAATTGGGCATGCCCACATGGTTTTGGAGCCTTTCTTGGCCTCCTTGGCTGCTCACTCCATATTCCCACATAAATTAAGGTCTCGTAGCCTCAAATTCTACGCATATAAAATTAATGTCCAAGTGATGGTTGGATGCTTCTTCATTATTTATAGACTCCAACTTGGTGCTTCACTGCATCTCAAACTTCAAAATACTTTGTCTCTTGCACCCTAATCGTTTTGCACGATGAACCACTTTGGAGGCTAAAATAATTATTTTCATCCATAAATACCTTGCAAGTCTATCTAAAATTATCCAAAATCCCAAAAAGTGTACCTTTAAATTTGCCTCTCATTGACAACTATAGATAGGGTGACCCGGCCCATCAAACCTATGAATTGATCTGCACACAGATAAACCATAGAGAGCATCAACAAGATGCTTCCAATAAAATGTATAATATAACACATAACACACTTCTCACCCCATCCCTAACAAAATCAAGGCATGAATTCCACGAGGGATAGGCCAAGTATAATCTGACAATGAAGACAAAAGCTAGTTGCTAGTCAATTGCTCCAACATAGACCAACTAAAAGAGCTATTAAAGAAGTCACCCTAAGTGGTTGTCTGACTTGCCTACATGCTGAACTAGGACAATTGGACCAAGAACTCCCATTAGGCGAGTACTTCCTATAGCCTATCTTATTTATTTATTTCTTCTTTTGGTTCAATCTCTATTCTTCATTATTTTATACTCAAATGTATAAAGAGGAAGGAGTTGAGCATATTATGACCCAAGGAGAATAGGGCATAAGTCTTAGGTCTAGTCTTGGTACCCAAGAACCTACCAAGCTCTCGAGAGGTGAAACGACTTTCATTTTTTTTCTCGCTCACTTTTATTTTTGTTCCAACCATCCTCATGTCATTTTCGAAAAAATGCCACCCCAAGGAATACAAGGCATCAGGAGCGGGTCTAACTCATCCTTAGGAATCTACCAAGCCTTCACAAGGAAATGAACATCAACTCTTTGAAATTTTTCTTTCTTTTGATTTTCGTATTTCAAGGGTTAGAACCGCTTTTTGCCCACCTTCATATTATATTCATCATTTTTTTCTTTTATTTAGCAAGCTTTCCTAACTGCCTCATAACTAACAGGGATTCCTAATACTAGCTCCCAAGTAGGCTAGTAGGACAGGGTTGTTAGAATATCAAGCTCCCATTACTCTTCAGTCAGTCTATCTTTATGTGTGCGACCAACATCAGCTAGATACATCTGTACACGTGTGTGACATTCAATAAGTCAGTGTAGTCAATGACTTAACCACAGTTAGTCTTCGTTAGTCATACCTATGTGTGTAAGTCTCTTTCAATGAGTATGATGGAAGCATAATGGAAGAACAACAACAATGAGCTAAGGCTCATCTTCTGCTCTACTTTGTCTCTCTCCCTCTCTTCCAACATGGTATTAGGGCTTGAATGCCTGAAGCCTGAAGGCTTGGCAGTGGCTATTTGACATCAGGACATCAGATCTAAAGAAAACGTCAACAAAGGAGACTGTGCCTGCAGTCCGTTTATTTGGAGAAGCTATATCTTGCTACAGAAATGGATTTTGGAGAAACGGCCCATTCACCCTAACCGTTTTGACATGGTCTATAACTTTGCAGAAGAAACTTTTTTCACATTCTTCACAGATTTTGAGATATTCAGCACAGACCTGTGCAAACTGGCTATTTACTGCAATAAACAGTAGGTGATAGCATCATTGCTTGATTGAGAGCTCATCTAGGAGATTGAAGAACTAATTACAGATTTGAAATAATAGTGGTCTGCTGTATACAGAAAACCTATAGCATGTATGTGCCTCTAACATGAGCTTGGAACTCTCAAACTTATTCAGGAGTACCATTGAAGCATAGATATATGCTGGTAAGTCATATGGACTTGATGTCATGCATTGGAGCTAGGATTTTATGCTGAAAAATATTCAGATCTGGAAATTTTTTAATGGCTGAAAACTATCACTGAATGTAAGCAATAGGCATTGTCTCTTACTGAAGCATTACATGTCATTTTGGAGCTCCTGTCATTTGTATGACCTGACATATGTATGTTGAATGCTTGGAATACTAAAGAGAGCATTGGATACAACTAAGGATTGAAATATGGAGATGAAATAAATGCCTTGACATCTACTTGGCTGGTCATTTACAGTAAATGCAATATATGACATTGCCTCTCTACACTCTTGAAGAAAATAGCATCATTTATCACTCAAGATCTCAAAGGAGTTGATTTTCTGAATGTTGGGAAGGTGTTTGAATGTCAAATTGCAAGTTTTAGACTGCATATTCTCTTCACTGCAGTAAGAATACATGAGATAGAGATACAATACTTGCAGAGTCTATGTATTGATTAAAATACCTACGAGTTATCCCACATGCTTGTGGATGTTTCTAATTTTGTAAAGGGTTGAAATACCATGTTTCTTTGATGCTGAAAATTATTGTAGGAAACTGGTCAAACGGTCTTGAATTGCAGGAAATTGATCAAACTGTCCTGAATTGTAGGAAACTGTCATGAATTGCAAGAAATTGGTCAAACTATCTTGAATTGCAGGAAATTGGTCAAACTGTCCTGAATTGCAGGAAACTGTCATGAACTACAGGAAATTGTCCTGAATTGCAAGAAAACTGGTCCTGAACTGTAGGAAAAGGAGTCAAATACTTACAGGTTGTATAAATCACTAAATACCTAAGGTGCAACTATTGCAAATGCTCAAGGAACTGACAATATCACTCAAATTGTGGGAGAAAAGCTAGACAATAAAAATTTTGCCTTATGGAAGTCCCGTATGAAGAATTTTTTGGTTGGCAGAGGTTATTGGGACTTATGTACAGGTGATGAGACTGAACCTGAAATGCCTGAAAGGAATCTGACAAATGATCAAAAAAGGGCTCATAAGCTATGGACTGAGAGAGCATGCAAGGTGTTACATTGGTTTTTCTTATATATATCAGATACTATGGTTATACAAATTACTAGATGGAATTCCCCAAAGGATGCATGGGACATACTCAAGAAGAATTATGAAAATGTAACACATGCAAGAAAGATTTAGCTAAAGCAACAGTTCAATAGCATGTCTAGGAATGACAGAAGCATTCATGCCTACACTATAGAGATCAAGAACATAGTGGATCATCTTGCCACCATTAGATCTTCAGTGTTTGAGGATGATATGATTGTAGTGATATTGAATGGACTTGCCAAAGAGTATAAAGCATTTGATATGTCTATTTTTGTGAGAGCTGAATCCCCTGATTGGGATGAGCTGATTGCTTTGTTGCTGCATGAGGAAGTTAAGCTTGGGCTAGATACAGGTTCTAGTATGTCTCAAAGCAGAGACATTGTTCTTTACTCTAGCCAGCATGGCAGAGGTGGCAGAGGTCGTGGCTCTTTTTGAGGTCGAGGAGACACTCGCAACACTTATGGACAGTAGCAGCATAATGCCTGGCATGGCACGAATGCACAGGGCCAGCATGGATCTAGCGGTTTTCGAGGTAGGGGGAGATTCCCTAGAGGCAGAGGAGGATCCTCGCAGTCAAATGATCTGTCCAACATGGAGAAGGACTGTCATTATTGCGGTAGATATGGGCATATAGCCAAAGATTATCATAAGAAGTAAGCTGCCATGAAATCCAAGGATAGACAACATGTGTGACTAAGAATGCATCTAGACAGAACAGAGATTTCTAAAATTAAATCATGTTTATAGGCTGAATTCAGAGTCAAAGACCTTGGTGAGTTGAAGTATTTTCTTGGAATTGATGTAGTCTCTACACCTCAAGGTATATAGCTGTTATAGAAGCAATATGCTCATGACATGTTACAGAAGTAGGGTATGGCTAAATGCAAGCCTATGGAGACACCTCTTGATCAGAATGTCAAGCTGCAGATTGATGTTGGGAATGACATAGAGAATGTGACCATGTATCGACAAATGGTGGACGGCTTGATATACCGTCCTGACTTATGTTATGTAATGGGGTTGATTAGTCAGTTTATGTAGAAGCCTCGCAAGCCACATTTAGATGTAGTCAGGAGGATCATGAGATATGTAAAGGGTACTATAGATTATGGGATGTTTTATGCATATGGAAAATCCCTTGACTTGATAGGGTTTATTGATGTTGATTGGGTTGGTTGTGCCTATGATAGGAGGTCAACCAGTGGTTATGAAATTTGATTAGGCAGTAGTATGATCTGTTTGGCAGAGTAAGAAACAGCCTACTATTGCATTGTCTAGTACAAAATCTTAGTACAGAGGAGGTGCCTTAGCAGCTTCTTGCAAAGCAGTTTGGTTGATGAAACTGCTGAAAGACTTGGGAATACAACTAGAAAGCAAAGTGAGATTACATTGTGATAACCTCAGCAGTGTTATGTTGGCTAGCAATCCTGTCTACCATGCTAGGTCCAAACATATTGAGGTTTACTACCATTTCATCAAAGAAATGGTTCTTACAAGGAAGATTGACTTGATTCATGTGAAGACTGAAGACCAAGTAGCAGATATATTTACCAAGTCTCTTGGTAAAGAAAAGTTCATATACTTTAGACAGCTACTTGGAGTTTATCAGATGGTTTGAGCTTGAGGGGGAGTGTTAGAATATCAGCTCTCGTTACTCTTCAGTCATTCTATCTTTATGTGTGTGACCAACATTAGTTGGATATAGCTGCACACATGTATGACATTCAATAAGTCGCTGTAGTCAGTGACTTAACCACAGTTAGTATTGGTTAGTCATAACTATGTGTGTAAGTCTCTTTCAGTGAGTATGATGGAAGTATAATGGAAGAACAATAACAATGAGTTGAGGCTCATCTTCTACTCCACTCTATCTCTCTCCCTCTCTTCCAACAAGGGTTACTAGGGTTACCCTCTAAGACAACTCTTTACATGTCTGACAATGCCTTCACAAGAGGCAAACAACTGCTCAAACCTCCCCAGACATAGCTAACCTAATCTTGAGACTTCATGCCTTGACTATGCTAGTCCTTAATGCAAGAAAGAAAATTTCCCAAAATACACATAACACATTGTGCTTAAGGGAAAATAACTTGGAAAGGAAAGACATCACCTAGACTAGCTGCAAAAAGTTTCCACATAGCAAATTGCTTCCTTCGGCTACTCCTTCAAACATACACTCGCACCAAACATACACATGGCCCTCTTGGCCTAGCAAGAATAGGTCATTTTGATCTATAAAATATAGGATCTTCTTAGTAAATACATTGCATCTTACCAAGATAAACAAAAAATGGCATAAGATGTGAGGGCTAGCCTCATACTACATATGCAAGTCAACTCCTTGCAATCTGATCATCGGCATTTAATATTGGGATTTTGTATATCCACAAGTCCAACCTTCCCACTGATATAACAACGATATGGGTTATCCCTTCTTGGGTGCTATTAGCTAAATGAATGACCTCATTGGACTCATGTGTCCTACCTTGATTGTCATTTAAATAGATTGGTCATTCGAGCCTCCTAAAGACCCTCCTATAGAGATAATCACATATTTATGCTCATTTAATGTTAGTCTTACAATCCAAATTAGGTAGAATTTCAATCCTAGGCCCATCGCATACATGCGTCCTAGAGTGGTGCATAATATTGTTAGATGTATCACTATGGCATCTGGTCTCATCCACTTGGGAATTGACCATGGTATGTCCACTTGGAATTCTTGGCCTTTCATCTAGCACACCAACCATAGTTTTAGAGATTTTACATTCCTCTTTATATTCTTGCACTGCCTCAACTTGCCACATTCATCTAATGAACTTATTAGTATGACCAACTTGCCTCACATACTTATGACTTTCATCCAACACATGGACCTTTAGCATTCTATATTTTCTTTATATGGGAAGCCTTTACTTGCCTCTATCCACATTGTGACTTCTCACTCATAGACATCATGCTTTTACTAAGAGGAACAACATCCACCCGCAAGCATGATTCACTTTTAGATGGAAAAGGTCTCTCAAGAGCCTTTCCAAGAGCAAAATATGAACCACTCATAGGACACTCATCCACACTTGTATTCCCAATGATTCTATCGATTTTTCCTTTACATTCACCTCTCATGGAAGTGCTATAAGCCCTACTAGCATATTATCACTGCACATAGAACTCACATTGCCTGCCTAGAGACTTTGACTACCAAGATCCCCCACACAGGTTGGCTTGGTATTAGCAAGTGAATCATCTCCTTGTAGAAAAGGTTGGACACTTGGATGCTCTTGCAATGAGTGGGAAAAAATCCAAAAGTCTTTCCAATATCTTTGAATATACTACTCATAGTTAATTGCTTGCATCTTAGCCTCACTTAATGACTTAGGATCTCACATCCTCACTTGGATTTGTGTATTGATCACTAAGCCACTCATAAAGAGCTCACACAACACATCATTCGGCAATAGAATAGCTCTTCTTGGTCAAAGTCTAAGAATAACATCAAAGGCTCTAACATATTCTTTGATGGAGATATATGATTCTTGCCAAATCTGAGCAAGCTCCCCCAATACCAAAGTCATGGGAACCTGCTTCTCATACTCATCTAGGAATTTGTCACATAGCAAGTGAGTTTTTGACAATTTCAAACATTGAAAAACATAACTCAAGAATTTTCAACCACTTTCCATGATAGACACAAGAGATACGATATAATATGTAATAAATCGACACTTACGCTAAATCTCACACACCTGACACATATATTTCAAAACATGGAGTTGTTGATGCCATCACATAGCCCAGTGACACTCACCTTCATGCTTTGTCTCTCCATTTCTTACATCTTGTCACAAATCAACACCCATTTCCCCTCATCCCATTTGAATAGAAATCATGGTAAGAGAGAAAGAGGAGAGAGAAATACTAGATCTTGATATTTTCATAGTATGCATCATTTTTCTTGCTATCTAGAGTGGAATAGAGTGAAAGAATTCAGCATCTCATGCTAGGAGGGTTCTTGCTAATTCCAGCGGCTAGCAAACTCCATTTTTCTCCCATTCAAAGAGGTGCCTAAAATACGTCCCCTCCCCATCAGATTTAGTTTTCTTCATTTGGAGGCTCTCAATCCTCATCAACACTAACTTATAAATTAACGGATTCATTTTCCTTGAATTTGTACTATAGGCAAGTGGTTTGCTTAAAATTGGATACTCAAGTAGACTAGAACTTGAAATCTAAAAACACAAGCGCGTTCTTGGTATCCAAAAATGCTACCCTAGCCTCCTGGATATTTTTTTTGGCTTTTAAATCAAGTAGCTACTTTATAATGTCAAATCTTACGGCCAAAATGGGAGTTAAACGGATTGGGATCAACAAATGGACACTTGTGTTGGATTCCTTACATTGAAATACACCTAGAAAAACTCCAACTTCTTGATCTGTGAGATCGACACATTTTTTGCTAAAACCGTCACTTTTACAGCTCCCATGCCACTTTTGCACTTTAAATTCCACCTTGAAATCAACTCTCACATGTGCTATGTATTTATTGATGGGCGTGTTTTGAGTACGTATATAGAGGTTCAAAAGCCTTGAATGTATGAGAGCTACCTAGGAGCTTATGACCCTAGGGGGTGCTTGGTATGGTGCTACAAAATGTGCAACTTGGACTATGATTTGGATCTATGATCCAGGTGGATTGCTACTTTTGCTCATGTGCAGAGAACATGTGGTTATTTGGATGTTTGACTTGAGTGGATGTATCATTGGCACATTTGGAGGATGTGCAGATCAGGAGGGGTTGGTTGTTGTGATGCTAAGCATCCACTTGCAGAGATTTGGCAATGACTTCTTGACTAGTTGTTCATCTCACATATGCAAAAGTGCATGGGGAGTTTTTTGTTTTAGACATAAGGCAAATAGTTTCAAATAAGGACTTGCGAACTAAGGCTATTGTGAACCATTAAAAGGCTAATGGAAATGATGAGGCCTCCATGTGGATTTACCTTTTGAAGGTCTTAAAAGCATGTGATTTGGAGCATAAGAGTTGTCATTTGTGAGGAGGAAAAGAGGAAGGACCTTCGCATGGCGAAGGCATGGGGAGATGTCATGCAAACTTTTGTTGTCTAGTGCGGGATCCCTCCAACCATAGCATGAATCAAAGTCTTCTAAGTTCCTAGTTTTTGTGATCATGACTCTTGGTGTAGGTGCACTTTTAAGTGCAAAAAGCAATTATTCTCTAGCAAGTGCTTGAAATACTAATTGTGCTTCCACAAACCTTTGTCTTGCACTAGATAGGAGCTTTAGTAGTACTAAGTCAATTACTTCCTAGAAAAGGTTTAAGATTTTACAATGCCTGATGGGACCAAAAAAAAGGGCCGGCACTGGCTATAGCACTAGCCAGACCTTGTGCATGCAATAGACACCTCTAACACCACCCGGCCTCAGCGTCCAGGAGCATCTATAATAACTAAATGCGCACTAGATACTTCTAATATTGGGTTTGCAGCTAGATAAGAATCCAAGCAACCTTCCCCAAAACCCCTCAAAGGGTGTATCCCATACATATTGGTAATAAGTGCCACGTATCACACACAAAGGAGGCACCCCACCCGCTGATTGCCATGACCCCACTATTTCTCCTTTACATCTTGGGGATTGGCCCCTAGATGTGCTGCTTTTACATATAAACACATTCGCAAAAGACTCCTCTCTTTGTCAGCGAGATCCAGGAGATACGATGCTTCTTACCAATAATTTTCCCCAAGAAATGAACGACCAACCTACGGCAAAGGAAGTCTCACCCTCTCAAGCGTGGGTCAAGTATAATTCAAACAATTGCTATGCATTTCCAGGAGTTGATACCACATGTATAATTAACTGTAACGTGTCCACTAGAATCCTCTAGAACACGTCTTAGCAGCCCATCGGAAAGGTTGTCTAGAAAACTCCACCCGGCACTCCCATGGAATGTTGCGGGTTTTGCAATCTAGGACTTTCCGCGTCTGCCACGTGACGGAAGTGTCCTGGCCGTTCCCACTTAGGATCGACCGGCATTGTTTGGTCATTTACTAACAGCGACTAGCGTCAAACCTGATCGAACTACTTTACGCAGAAACGCCTGGTCTGAAGCGGATTCATGCTGCACTTGGTTCGAGAGGGATGCAAGGCTCGACCTCTCTGCCAAAAGGCATAGTCCCATTCCGTTCCCCTAAAACAGCGTGAATCGGGTAATCGGTAATTCCAAGTCATCGTTCTCATTACTTGTTTCGGTGATGTTGATCATCCTTCTGTTCGTCGAAGACTTTGAGAAAAGTTCCCGGCTAACCGGGACCACCCATCCGTAGGACGGACCCATGGTCCATCCTCCGCACTTTCCTCGTTTTGTTTTAGTTATGTAATTACCTACCACATTAGTTTGACATATACAAACAGCTTCTTTGATTAACCCTCTTATGCACTGGTTCCTTCACGTAATCTTATCACAGGACATAAAGAAAACAACGCCAAACAACTTCTTTATTATCATTTTATCCTTTTATCTTTGAAATACAAGGAGTTCCTGCCCGTAGGCGTATTCATAATCCGCCCGAAGGCTATCCAGTAATCCACCAGGGATCACTAATCCAAGTTTCCGCCCGTAGACTAGTATGCGGGCCTCGAGATCCAATCCCGAGTCACGTTAGCCTCTTGTGCAGGACCCGGAAGGCGAGGGATTTACGGCCAGAGCCCCCCCTGGCACCCAAGCGTCCTCCTGCTCCAAGTAGAACTCAACGGAAAGACCTCTCGCGGCGGGTTCGGTCCACGTTCCCGGCGCGGCTAACAACCCCCTTGGTTAGGGTCAGGCAGGCAGTCGGGGGTAACTGAAGCTGCCTCTCCCTTCAGGCCTTCAACCTGAAGTATTTAGATATATTCTCATCCTTTAGTTCATTGAGCAAACAATGCAAACAGTGCTTTCTAAACTGTTACAAGCACAATCAATTTCCAAGGATCGTTTAGCTGGCAAACTGTTAAGGAGTGACTCCTTTTCTCCGAATGCAACCTGCATTCGATCCGGAATCAATTGCAACTTGGCAAGATTCCTATCATTCTTGGGTTAGGGTCATACCCTACCAATACTTTTGTTGTGGTAGGTTCCAGCGACCATGTCGCTTTAGTTTATTGTCTGGTCATTTGCTTCAAGGCAAATACCTAACTTTCCTTTTCCTTGGCAATTATTCCCCAAGAAAAGTGAGTAACAGGATGATTACTCATCCTCTTGTAAGTTAAATTCTTTCAATAACTTGCCAACCTCATTTCAAGAGATGACAAAACTCTCTTGTGGACAAATCTCAAGTCTATACGATGTTGCAACCTTTTTGCACATGTGTTGCATCATTCCACGGGATCATTCCACCCATTGAATGGCGTCCTCCGGCCACGGAATTACCTCTAGCCGAGTAGCAGGGTTTAGGGTATCCTCCAACCCATTCCTAATTATGTTGTCCCATGGTCCTAGAAATTTGCAACTCCGTCGGAGTTTCATCATTAGAACGAATGATCCTTAGGATAAAACCTTAGATCATTTTATGCATGAACATCCAATTGATTCGACATTTCGTGAACGTGTGTAAGATCTTTGGGTTTGCGGGTTTTGTCTTGGCAACCAGTGTAAAACTAGGTCGAATTCTTATTGCACTAAACCCTATTTAACACTTGGGATACCTATCATATCGACCCAACCATGCCCATAAGAATCCTTGTGGTTTAGGTGATTTAGACAACTCAATATACTTGTCTTACGACAAGGATGAACCTTTCCTAAGGTAATAAGCTAAATCTAATGGAGAACAATAGTTACAACTACACCAATATGCGTAAACATGCGATTTATTGCTTCTACGCATCACATGGTTCACAATAATTTTTATCTTTCCTTGGTGTAGCAAAAATGCAGGATAATCTGGATACTAACTTTTCCTAAGTCCTATTAATCATGCCTACAACCTTGTAGTCTATACTTTCGAATCCTATGCTTTGACGAACCATGCAACCTTTCCTAAATGCGGCTTCTGATGAATGACATTTTCGCATGATGACTATGCAATACGCAACATTCTCCTAGCTACAATGTAGTTAACGAAGTTTATACCAAACTAAAGTTAGTGTTAATTCATTCCATTTTACATGCTATTTGCAAGTCCATAAGATCATTTCCGTACTCTATTATTTCTTTTCGGATAATATCTTATGGTGTTAACCTTGCCTCATGAAATCATTACGAGGAGGATGTTGCCTAACATGCGGCACACGCTTATTCCTACCATGTCTAGGACGAAAGAGAATGCACTTATAAATTCCATTTCTTTGCCCTAAGTTTGGACTCCTTACTTTGATAATGTACCAAAGAAACTACATGCAACTAGTCTTCTAAGGTGGATAACTCGTTCAAATTCATGACATATTTCAATCTTGCCTAATGTTTCAAGAGATACTTTACCAAATGTATTTTTTTCTTCCAATTTCCACATGCATTAAAATTAAGCGTAAAGATGCAATCTCCCTTATGAACTAAGCGCGCCTAATCATTTCTTTATGCGGAAATAACTCGAAAGAACCTGGACTTGAGGGGTCGGGGAGATATCCACTTGTATACTCGGAGATGAACCTCCCGCGGTCGCACCTTGTGATCTTTTGGGGGCCATCGTAGGCGTAGATTCGGCTTCTGATTTGCCTTTGTGGTCTACGAATTGTCTTGCCTCGGAGTGCAGCCTTCCGTCCTTGGCCTTTTTCCTCGTATACAGAAGATTCCTTTGCGGGATGGCGCTCGCGGCAAAGGGCTTTAGGAGTTCTTTTAGGAAAAACTCGAGTTGGCACGGAATTGATTCCTGGATGGCTTGCGGCTTCAAAGTCTTTTTGCGAAAGCCTTTTTCAAAGGGTCTTGTGGAATGTCTCTATGGGCTTCACCTTCTCCTCTTCAAAGTCCCGGGGAGGGGGATTATGAATGGGCCTATGGGGATGCAGTGGGAAGGGGGCTTAAGGAAGCCCCCTCTTAGAAGCTTCTAAAGAAGCTTCTAAGAAGCTTCCAGCTTCTATAGGCCACGGGGGGGGGGGGGGGGGGGTCGTGATCCAGGTGGGGGCGGCGGTCCGCGGCAGTCTGGCGGGCCCGTGGCGGTGGCTGGCGGACTTGGCGGGCTAGCGAACTAGGCGGACTAGGCGGACTGCAGCTCGGCGGCTCCCTCAGCACGGTGACGGCGACCTCCTCCAGCACGGCGTCCACCTCCAGCTCGTCCAGCACACCCTCCAGCACCCTCTAGCTAGGGGGTGTTTATATAGGCCTTGGGGGGGGTGGGGAAGAGGGCCTCCACACACGTGGAGGACTCCCCCTCATGCAGCCCGACTTCACTCCTCCTTGGCCATTCCCCCCCACACTCCCTCTCCTCCAGCCATGCATCGGCTGGGGGAAGGGATAATAATAATAAAAAATTGCCTTGAATTTATCCAATTGCCCCTTCCCAAGCGGTCGTTTCCTTGCGGTTTTTACGGTCCTCAATCCCTGCCTCTAATTTACAATGTGGCGGCCTCGTGAATGGTATGGATTAAGTTACTAATAATTACGAAGTAGGGAATAACCTTGCACAGGGTTTACATGGCGTGCGGGAAGTTAATATTTACGGTACGCGGTACACGGAAATATTACATTCTCTCCCCCTTAGAAGAATCGAGATGTCCTCATCTCGAGATAAACTGGGGATATTGAAGATTGAGAGAGCTTTCATCCATCCAGGTAGCATCCTCTTCGGGATAATCTTTCCACTGGACGAGGCATTCTCTCAAGGTTCTAGATCTCAACTGTCTCTCCCTGACATCTAAAATCTTTTCCGGTCTTAGTTCAAGGACTCCTTGACTAGGCATTACAATTTGTTGGTCATCAAGTACATGATTTGGGTTGGGTACATAATTTTTTAAGAGACTAACATGGAACACATTGTGAACCTTTAGGTTATCAGGAAGTTGCAATTTATAAGCATTGGGTCCCAGGCATTTGAGGATTTTATACGGTCCACAATACCTTGGACTTAGCTTCTTGCATTCACCTTGAGATAAAGAACTCTTTTTCGGCCGTACACGAATGAAGACCATGTCTCCTTCTCCGAAGACCCTCTCTTGGTGTTTCAAATCCGCATATGCCTTTTGTCTATCTTTGGCTTCTTGTATGTCTTGTCTTATTGACCTTATTTGGTCATCCATGTCCTCCAACATTTGTCTTGAAGCTTCCACCCTTAGGGTAGGATCAGAAAAATTTAGGGGACTTCGACAATCATGACCATACAATGCCTGAAAAGGCGTCATTTGAATGCTCTGCTGGTAAGAAGCATTGTAAGCAAATTCTACTAACGGCAAGTATTGGATCCATCTCTTTGGCTCTCGACAGCAGTAAGCCCTAAGCATATCCTCAATGATTTGATTTACTCGCTCTGTTTGTCCATCTGTTTGGGGATGGTAGGCAGTGCTAAAACAGAGTTGGGTTCCAATAGCTTCAAAGATAGCTCTCCAGAAGTGAGAAGTGAAAAGAGAATCTCGATCGCTAATGATCCTTCTAGGTAACCCATGTAGCTTGAATATTTCTTTGATAAACACTCTTGCAATATCGGAGGCTTTATAGTTTGTCTTTACTGGAATCAGGTGTGCAACCTTAGTAAGCATGTCAACTACAACCATAATGGAGTTGTATCCTCCTTGGACTTGGGGTAAGCCCACCACAAAATCCATACTGATGAATTCCCATTTCATTTGGGGAATGTCAAGTGGTTGTAATTTCCCTGGCATCATGACATGTTCAGCCTTGATACGTTGGCAAGACAAACATTCGGTGACATATTTGAGGACGTCACCTTTGAGCCTCTCCCAATAATAGCTCTTCTTGACTGCATTAAGAGTTTTCGCATAGCCTGGATGTCCTGCGAAAGGGGAGTCATGAGCTTCCCACAATATCTTCTGCTTAAGTGACTGGCTTGCTGGTATACATAGCCTTGTTCTATAGTAAATAAGTCCATTGTCAACAGAAAATTCATGATACTTGGCCTGTAACTTCAAATTCTGAACCTTGGTAGATATTTCTTTTATCATTGCTTGGTAGGCCAAGTCATGGCATGCTTCCTCTCTAGCCAATTCGAGTATAGGGTTGCTTGGCATAGATACCTTTGTAGCCAGAGATCTGGCCGTTGATGGATTCTGCAAGATTAGGGAGTTTAGGAATGCCTTGCGACTGAGTGCATCGGCAACTACATTCTCTTTCCCTGGTCGATACTTGATTTCAAAATCATATTCCTCCAATACTTCAATCCATCGACGTTGCCTCATGTTGAGCTCGTTCTGGGTAAAAATCCATTTGAGACTCTTATGATCGATTACTAGAGTAAACTTGTTACCCAACAGGTAGTGTCTCCAAAGCTTTAGAGCATGGATGACAACTAATAACTCCAGATCGTGCGTGGCATAATTCTTTTCATGACTCTTCAATTTCCTTGAAGAATATGCTACGGGATGACCTTCCTGCATAAGAACACACCCCAAGGCAAGAATGCTGGCATCAGTTACTACCTCGAACTCCTTATTGAGATCCGGAAGTTTCAGAATAGGTGCTGATACCAAACATTGCTTCAATTGGTCGAAGCTATTTTGTTCGGGAGTAGACCATGTAATAGAAGTCTACTTCTTTAATAAGTCGGTAAGAGGTGCTGCAATCAAAGCATAGTTTTTGATAAAGATCCTATACCATCCTGTCAAGCCAAGAAAACTACGTATCTCTTTGACAGATACTGGTATTGGCCATTCAAGCACATCTCTAACTTTGGCTGGATCTACTGATATTCCTTCTGATGATACTATGAATCCTAGATATTCAATCTGACGTTTGAAGAATGCACACTTCTTCATTTTTGCATACGGCTTATGAGACCTCATTGTCTCCAAAACAATCTGTAGTTGAGGTTCATGATCTTCTTCCTGTTTAGAATATACTAAAATGTCATCGAAGAAGACAAGCACGAAATCATCAAGATATGGTCTAAAAATATCCTGCATTAATCTATTGAAGGTGGCAGGTGCATTTGTAAGCCCGAATGACATAACCAAGAATTCAAAGTGCCCATATCTTGTATTGAAGGCTATTTTTGGAATATCCTCATCCTTGATCCTGATTTGATAGTAACCTGACCTGAGATCAATTTTGGAGAAGATCTTTGCACCTTGAAGGCGATCAAGAAGCTCATCTATTCTAGGAATAGGATACTTGTTCTTGGCTGTTGATTCATTCAGCCCACGGTAATCAATACATAGTCGAAGTGTCCCATCTTTCTTCTTCTGGAATAGAACTGGAGCTCCCCATGGTGAATTGCTAGGCCGGATGTAGCCCTGATCTAACAGTTGCTTGAGTTGTTCCTTCAACTCAATAGCTTCCGGAATAGACATTCTATAAGGTCTCTTTGCAATTGGCGCAGCTCCAGGTATTAGCCTTATTTCATGATCAACTTCTCTTGGAGGTGGAAGTTCAGTTAATTCCTCAGGGAATACGTCAGCGTGTTCTTTTAGCCAAGAGGGTCCCTCATGAGACTCTTGCTTTTGATCTAACTTGTTGAGTTTGATCAAGTAAACAGGTAATCCTTTCCTAACCCCTTTTATGATCCGCGTTACCTTGGCTAGCTGGATTCTCGGCACTCCTGCCTCACCTTGAGTCGTAACAAACTCTCTGTCAGAGTTTCGAAAGGAAACTTGACCCTTTCCACAGTGGATGTGGGCGTCATTGGGCTTAAGCCAATCCATCCCGAGTAGACACTCATGGATGCCTAAGTTCATGACTCTGAATTTGACTGAGGTTTTCTTTCCTCCTAGATAGAACTCCTCCTTAGCAGTTTGCCTAGCACAAGTTACCTCACGACCGTTTGCCAATTCCACAAGTAGGGTAGGTGCTTCTACTGTGGCTATTCCTAATCTCTTAGCACATGCTGGTGAGATAAAGGAATGTGTACTGCCACAATCAATCAAGGTTTTGAAACCTTTACCTTGATAGTTCGACGGTGTTTGAATTACCGAGAACTGGCGATTCGGCCCCCTTTTGTGTAAAGTGGCATGGACCGTTGCTCTTTCGAATTCCGCTTCCATAGTCGGGTCTTCCTCTTCTTCTGCATTACATATTTGCCTATTGGTAATGCAGGCAGCTCTTCCCCTTCCACGGGCGGCGGCTCCCTGCCCATGGCCAGCACCTTGACGGTGTCCCTCGCTAAGCTTGGGACATTCCCTTCTGAAGTGACCGAGTTCGTTGCAGTGGAAACATCGGAGGTTTCGGCCATTACTGTGAGTAGGAACAAAGTTGTTGACGTTATTTGTCCTTGCGTTCTTCCTTTGTCCCTGATTGTGGCCTTGAACTCTCTTAACCTGGGGTCTGAATGCTCCTCTGCTTGGGTCGCTATAAGACCAATTCTTAGTACTCCTTGGTTTAGCTTGTACTTCCTGAATTATAGGTGCCGCTCGAATGAGTGCATCCTGAAGATCTGATGGACGCATAGATTCGAGACGGGTATTTACAGGTGGATTTAAGCCTGCGCAAAATTTGGACACTTGCTGTGTCATGTCCATTTGTGGCGCATACTTTAAGAGTGAGACAAACTTAGAGTAGTATGCGTCAAGAGTGAGTCCTAACTGTTTTAGCTCATAGAACTCATTCATTTTCTGAGTACGATATGCGGGTGGCAAATATCTCCCTTGCACGGCTTGCTTTAACTTCTCCCAGGTAACGGACCCCTCTGAAATCCCTTGATCCCTGCACCATTGTTTCCACCATAGTCTGGCTTCACCGGTGAGTTTTAATTTGGCGAGCATGGCCTGATTGGTAGGTGCAGTGCCAGCTGCTTCGAAGTAGTCCTCCATAGGCTCAATCCAAATCTCAGCGTCCGACTGGACGAATCTACCTCGCCCGTCAAACTCGGGTGGCTTTATCTGTTTGAGGAGGAACTTCTTCTCCTGGATCACAGTCGTACTTGATGTAGGGGGTGAATTTGGAACCTGTACCTGGGGCTGTGCCTGGATAAAAGTTTTCTTAACATTATTATATGATAATTAACATTAGCTTATCTTTAGTTCAGCTAACTCGTAACTCATGAAGCTACTTAACTTTTTGCAACAACCCTGATGCACAATCAGATAGTGGTAAAAGAAATCCTTATTTATATTTATATGGCGTAGCCTCATACAAAATCTCGAGTGATGATAATCCAATCATTACATTTAGTTTGGGGAGAACAACATTGTATTGGATTTGTCTACAGGAACTGTGTAATAGTAGGGTTTTGGGTCATGAATCTTTAGGAATCGATAATTCATCGGAAGTTCAGGATATCCTTTCCGCTGGAATCCATACTTCCCATGGCGGCCCAATACCTTAATTCTATCAGCTGGAATTACACGGGTTACTTCCTCATATACATATGAGTTTAATTCAACTCTACGACCTCGAATATGCAAAGTCGAATTCACGTGAGCTTCCACAAAAATGAACAGCTTCACGACTTTCAAATCTTCCAACCACTTGATCCTCTTCAGGTTGGTCTGTAGATAAGCGAACCGGTGGGCAGCTATGTAGTAGATTCCTGAAGACCCAGTCCATCTTCGCTCTATATATAGAGGTGATGGATTATAAATCTGCTCCAAGATGTTCATCATTTCAATTCTCTGCCTATAATGCGGAGAATGCATTGCAGTCATGAACATGATCCGGAACACCAAAAACTTGTTCCACGCCTCGTAATTCTGCAAGACAGTATTGAAGATGAGAAAATGTTTGGACAGGAACAATTTCTTTACTTCATTTTTCAATGAAATTTTTATGAAAACAATTCCATTGTAAGTCGGCTCTGATACCAACTGTAACGTGTCCACTAGAATCCTCTAGAACACGTCTTAGCAGCCCATCGGAAAGGTTGTCTAGAAAACTCCACCCGGCACTCCCATGGAATGTTGCGGGTTTTGCAATCTAGGACTTTCCGCGTCTCCCACGTGACGGAAGTGTCCTGGCCGTTCCCACTTAGGATCGACCGGAATTGTTTGGTCATTTACTAACAGCGACTAGCGTCAGACCTGATCAAACTACTTTACGCAGAAACGCCTGGTCTGAAGCGGATTCATGCTGCACTTGGTTCGAGAGGGATGCAAGGCTCGACCTCTCTGCCAAAAGGCATAGTCCCATTCCGTTCCCCTAAAACAGCGTGAATCGGGTAATCGGTAATTCCAAGTCATCGTTCTCATTACTTGTTTCGGTGATGTTGATCATCCTTCTGTTCGTCGAAGACTTTGAGAAAAGTTCCCGGCTAACCGGGACCACCCATCCGTAGGACGAACCCATGGTCCATCCTCCGCACTTTCCTCGGTTTGTTTTAGTTATGTAATTACCTACCACATTAGTTTGACATATACAAACAGCTTCTTTGATTAACCCTCTTATGCACTGGTTCCTTCACGTAATCTTATCACAGGACATAAAGAAAACAATGCCAAACAACTTCTTTATTATCATTTTATCCTTTTATCTTTGAAATACAAGGAGTTGCCGCCTGTAGGCGTATTCATAATCCGCCCAAAGGCTATCCAGTAATCCACCAGGGATCACTAATCCAAGTTTCCGCCCGTAGACTAGTATGCGGGCCTCGAGATCCAATCTCGAGTCACGTTAGCCTCTTGTGCAGGACCCGGAAGGCGAGGGATTTACGGCCAGAGCCCCCCCTGGCACCCAAGCGTCCTCCTGCTCCAAGTAGAACTCAACGGAAAGACCTCTCGCGGCGGGTTCGGTCCACGTTCCCGGCGCGGCTAACAACCCCCTTGGTTAGGGTCAGGCAGGCAGTCGGGGGTAACTGAAGCTGCCTCTCCCTTCAGGCCTTCAACCTGAAGTATTTAGATATATTCTCATCCTTTAGTTCATTGAGCAAACAATGCAAACAGTGCTTTCTAAACTGTTACAAGCAGAATCAATTTCCAGTGATCGTTTAGCTGGCAAACTGTTAAGGAGTGACTCCTTTTCTCCGAATGCAACCTGCATTCGATCCGGACTCAATTGCAACTTGGCAAGATTCCTATCATTCTTGGGTTAGGGTCATACCCTACCAATACTTTTGTTGTGGTAGATTCCAGCGACCATGTCGCTTTAGTTTATTGTCTGGTCATTTGCTTCAAGGCAAATACCTAACTTTCCTTTTCCTTGGCAATTATTCCCCAAGAAAAGTGAGTAACAGGATGATTACTCATCCTCTTGTAAGTTAAATTCTTTCAATAACTTGCCAACCTCATTTCAAGAGATGACAAAACTCTCTTGTGGACAAATCTCAAGTCTATACGATGTTGCAACCTTTTTGCACATGTGTTGCATCATTCCACGGGATCATTCCACCCATTGAATGGCGTCCTCCGGCCACGGAATTACCTCTAGCCGAGTAGCAGGGTTTAGGGTATCCTCCAACCCATTCCTAATTATGTTGTCCCATGGTCCTAGAAATTTGCAACTCCGTCGGAGTTTCATCATTAGAACGAATGATCCTTAGGATAAAACCTTAGATCATTTTATGCATGAACATCCAATTGATTCGACATTTCGTGAACGTGTGTAAGATCTTTGGGTTTGCGGGTTTTGTCTTGGCAACCAGTGTAAAACTAGGTCGAATTCTTATTGCACTAAACCCTAGTTAACACTTGGGATACCTATCATATCGACCCAACCATGCCCATAAGAATCCTTGTGGTTTAGGTGATTTAGTCAACTCAATATACTTGTCTTACGACAAGGATGAACCTTTCCTAAGGTAATAAGCTAAATCTAATGGAGAACAATAGTTACAACTACACCAATATGCGTAAACATGCGATTTATTGCTTCTACGCATCACATGGTTCACAATAATTTTTATCTTTCCTTGGTGTAGCAAAAATGCAGGATAATCTGGATACTAACTTTTCCTAAGTCCTATTAATCATGCCTACAACCTTGTAGTCTATACTTTCGAATCCTATGCTTTGACGAACCATGCAACCTTTCCTAAATGTGGCTTCTGATGAATGACATTTTCGCATGATGACTATGCAATACGCAACATTCTCCTAGCTACAATGTAGTTAACGAAGTTTACACCAAACTAAAGTTAGTGTTAATTCATTCCATTTTACATGCTATTTGCAAGTCCATAAGATCATTTCCGTACTCTATTATTTCTTTTCGGATAATATCTTATGGTGTTAACCTTGCCTCATGAAATCATTACGAGGAGGATGTTGCCTAACATGCGGCACACGCTTATTCCTACCATGTCTAGGACGAAAGAGAATGCACTTATAAATTCCATTTCTTTGCCCTAAGTTTGGACTCCTTACTTTGATAATGTACCAAAGAAACTACATGCAACTAGTCTTCTAAGGTGGATAACTCGTTCAAATTCATGACATATTTCAATCTTGCCTAATGTTTCAAGAGATACTTTACCAAATGTATTTTTTTCTTCCAATTTCCACATGCATTAAAATTAAGCGTAAAGATGCAATCTCCCTTATGAACTAAGCGCGCCTAATCATTTCTTTATGCGGAAATAACTCGAAAGAACCTGGACTTGAGGGGTCGGGGAGATATCCACTTGTATACTCGGAGATGAACCTCCTGCGGTCGCACCTTGTGATCTTTTGGGGGCCATCGTAGGCGTAGATTCGGCTTCTGATTTGCCTTTGTGGTCTACGAATTGTCTTGCCTCGGAGTGCAGCCTTCCGTCCTTGGCCTTTTTCCTCGTATACAGAAGATTCCTTTGCGGGATGGCGCTCGCGGCAAAGGGCTTTAGGAGTTCTTTTAGGAAAAACTCGAGTTGGCACGGAATTGATTCCTGGATGGCTTGCGGCTTCAAAGTCTTTTTGCGAAAGCCTTTTTCAAAGGGTCTTGTGGAATGTCTCTATGGGCTTCACCTTCTCCTCTTCAAAGTCCCGGGGAGGGGGATTATGAATGGGCCTATGGGGATGCAGTGGGAAGGGGGCTTAAGGAAGCCCCCTCTTAGAAGCTTCTAAAGAAGCTTCTAAGAAGCTTCCAGCTTCTACAGGCCACGGGGGGGGGGGGGGTCGTGATCCAGGCGGGGGCGGCGGTCCGCGGCAGTCTGGCGGGCCCGTGGCGGTGGCTGGTGGACTTGGCGGGCTGGCGGACTAGGCGGACTGCAGCTCGGTGGCTCCCTCAGCACGGTGACGGCGACCTCCTCCAGCACGGCGTCCACCTCCAGCTCGTCCAGCACACCCTCCAGCACCCTCTAGCTAGGGGGTGTTTATATAGGCCTTGGGGGGGGTGGGGAAGAGGGCCTCCACACACGTGGAGGACTCCCCCTCATGCAGCCCGACTTCACTCCTCCTTGGCCATTCCCCCCCACACTCCCTCTCCTCCAGCCATGCATCGGCTGGGGGAAGGGATAATAATAAAAAAAAAATTGCCTTGAATTTATCCAATTGCCCCTTCCCAAGCGGTCGTTTCCTTGCGGTTTTTACGGTCCTCAATCCCTGCCTCTAATTTACAATGTGGCGGCCTCGTGAATGGTATGGATTAAGTTACTAATAATTACGAAGTAGGGAATAACCTTGCACAGGGTTTACACGGCGTGCGGGAAGTTAATATTTACGGTACGCGGTACACGGAAATATTACATTAATGCAATAGTGGATGTCTCATTGTGCACAAACAGTTTTGTTTCAAAATCAGCCTATGTGCTAGTATGCAAACAATCTTTCCATGAATTTCAACTAATACACATATATGCTTCACATCTGCATAAACTGACTGACAAGGCCAACAATATAGCTCAAGTCTGGCCTTGTGATAGTCATGTAAATCAAACTCCCTACTATCCTCTTGAACATAGTAGGGTCTTCTATCTCATCCCCAAAGTCGGCACTCAACTACACATTTTTCTCCAATGGTACTGAAAGAGGCTTGCTGTCATACCATACTTGGATAACATATCCAAGCCATACTGCCTTTGGGATAGCCATATACCATCATCACATCTGATCACCTCAATACCAAGAAAATATCTCAGCTCACCCAAATCTTTCATCTCAAACTTCTTCTTCAAGAAGTCCTTAACTTCAGCAATCTCATTGTCACTCTCACTTGTAATAATCAAGTCATCCACATAGATGACTATGATGACCAAACCTGCATCTCCCTTTCTCACATAAAGTAAGTAATCAGCATCAGAAATACAAAATCTAGTATTGACAAGATACTCTCCAATCTTGTCAGACCATGTGCTAGGTGCTCGCTTCAGCCCATAGAGCGCCTTCTTTAACCTGCACACATATGTGGGATGCTCTAAATCCTCATAACCTGATGGCTGCTCCATATATAGTTCTTCTTGCAATTCACCATGCAAGAAGGCATTCTTAACATCCATTTGCTACAAACTCCAACCTTTGGTTGCTACCAAGGCAATCACACATCTAACAGTTGCCATCCTAGCAACTAGACTGGATGTCTCTTCATAATGTATGCCATATGTTTGAGCATAGCCTCTTGCAACTAGCCTAGCTTTATACCTGCTAACTGAACCATTTGCATTATGCTTGACTTTGTAAACCCACTTACATCCAATAGCTTTCTTACCCTTAGGTAAGGGTACCAAATCCCAAGTCTTATTGGCTTCTAATGCAGCCATCTCCTCATTCATTGTTGCATCCCAATGAGTGTGACCAACAACATCCTCAAAAAAAGTGGGCTCAACATCCTCAATTAGTTTCACCATATAAGCATAATGGTGAGCTACATAACCTTCAAAACCAAATCTTTTAACAGGGTATCTGACCCTGCTGATCTGTGTACCACATTTGCGTACCAGCGGATCACTCAATGGATCCTTTACATTACTATGAGCTCTCTGTACACCTGGTTTTTGAACCACTAGAATCTCTGTCAAATCTCAAATGACTGGTAGATGCATCATTACCATCCAACACTTTCTTCTTTCCTTTTTCCTTCCCTGCAACACTTATAGATCCACCTGAAGATGTGGGGCTACTCCTTAGTCTCCCAGACCAAGGGCTCACTATAGGTATAATACCACATGATGTTTTTGGTCCACTAAGACTCCATGATTCTTATTTTTCTTTCTGCACATAGCTGTCCTTATCATTATCATCATCTAATACATCACCATCAGGTGCATACAAGCTGTCCATCTCATCAAAGATAACATCCCTGCTCACTCTGAACTCACCTGTGATAGGGTTATAATAGCGATACCCTTTTTGCTCTAAAGAGTATCCAATAAAAATACAATTTTTTTCCTTTGGATCAAGCTTCTTCCGTAGGTCATCTGGCACATGAACATATGCAACACATCCAAATACCTTCAAGTCTGATACATCGGGCTTCTTGCCAGTAAAGCATTCTTCAGGAGTCATCCCATGAGCTACAGCTGTGGGGGTTCTATTCATAATATAGACAGTATTATAGACAGCCTCAGACCAAATTTTTTTGGGCATATTCTTTTCAGCCATTAATGCCCGTGCGAGTTCTGCAATATGCCTATTTTTTCTTTCTGCAATCCCATTTTGCTGTGGGGTATACTTGCAAGTAAATTGCCTCTTTATCCCATGAGTCCTCAAGAAGCCAGTATACTCATTAGAGAGGCACTCTCCAACTCCATCTGATCTCAAGAACTTCACTTTTAAGCATATTTCTATTTCAATAGCTGCCTTAAAATATTTGAAGTGCTCAAACACATCATTATTTTTCTTCATCAAGTATACCCATAACTTTCTTGAATAGTCATCAATAAATGTGACAAAGTATTTGCTGCCACCAAGAGATACATTCTGTGTAGGCCCCCAAACATTTGTATGCACTATATCAAGTATTTTTCTACTCACTTCTCTATCATGCAAGAAGGGTTGTCTTGCTTGCTTACCAAACTAGCCTGCTTCACAGACTTTATGCAATTCTGCAACTCTAAATAAATGCTACCCTGTAACCAATCCTCTGGATTGCATTAATTTCAGCCTTTGGACATTTTCATGTCCAATACGTTTATGCCATATTTCAATATCTGCAACTACTCCTTTTCCTTTAGCATACATAGCAATATCCATTGCAAGAATTCCAACATCTAAAGTGAACATGTGGCCAACTCTACTTCCTTTTGCGACCAACCTGCACTTATCATTAAAGTCTTCTAAAAAACAACCTTTTGCATTGAATCGGACCTGCAACTCCTGCTCTACCATTTGGCCAACAAACACTAGATTCTTTGTGATTGATGGCACATGTAATACATCTGTCAGACTCTTTATTTGGCCATCATACAAGGATAAGGGAACCTTTCCAATGTGTGAAATTGGGTGGCATGAATCATCACCGATCTGTACATAACCTGGATTTTGTAAGTCATGCATCTCTCCAAACCATTCAATATGACTGGTCATATGATTAGATGTATCTGAATTGGCATACCATACATCATGATGTGTCCCCTTTCCTGTAACTGCATTCATCATATGCTGCATAACAAACAAACGCTCATTTTTGTCTTCATTCTATTGTGAAGACGATGCATAGTTTCCTTGCTGCAATTTACCACTACGAATATCATCCTTCTTAGCATAACAATTGGCTGCAATATGACATGTTTTACCACAATAATGGCAAACAATAGTAGAATTTCTAGAACCTCTATTTTGCCATCCACCTCTTCCTGTAGAGCTCCCCCTGCCGCTAAAGTTTCCTCGTCCTCCTGAAACCTGCATTTCACCAAATTGATAATTGAACTTGTTTTGATGGTTATCACCAACATGTTCCATACCACGACCTCTCAAAGAGAATCTATCACATCCTCATTTTCTTCACCTGAAACAAACTCATAAAGGCCCTTTCCAATGAGGAAGTTCATCACAAAGAACTTCCATGAAGGGTAGTTGTTCTTGTCAAGCTTCTCAATAATGGGATTTCCATTGTTCTGCCATTATCACAAACGAGGATACAACACAGTAAGCTAGTCTTCTGCAATCTTTCACAACACGTGCACATCAATATATCAAGCAACCTTTTTCACTGATTGCTCAATAGTACATGTAATCTGCAACCTGTTTGTAGATAAACCTTACGTTTGCTTCTTGCAAACACCTCAAATATTATAGATTCGAAATCTGTAACCTGTGCACACTTTCAGTCAATATAGCCGAAATCACAATGTACCCTGAAATTGTTGTCCACAACCTTGCAGCTCTAAAATGGGGCCGGAAATGGCCTCAGATGCCCAAATCTCACAGCAATCTAAGATTTTCTCTTTACCTTGCTTCCGGAGCCTCCACAGACACTATCCAAGAGAGAGAGTGGAAGAATGGGAGAGCTTCTTACCTGTTGCTTGCTTGCTCAAACCTTGCTTCTTCTCCTTCACTTTAGCCTCTCTTAGTGGCGCGGCTCTAATACCATGTCAAGAATCGTGTGGTGGGGGACTTTGCTTGAGCTGCTGCACCAAACACACACTGTATACACAAGAGGAAGCTCACTCAAGAACATAAGAAGAGGGATGGATGCCAAAACTTTTTCTTACTGATTTTTTCTTCTTCTTCCACACAGTATACAATGTACACAAAGTATAGATAAGATACAACATAAAGGAAAGTGGCCTTCTTAGTCAAACAGTACATAATCGAGTACACTAATCGATTGGCGCTATATCTTTGCCAGCTGTAGATAGGTATAACAACCTAAATATAATAAGTGATAAGTCAGTGGCCATGTGAGTGTCACAATGACCACCAATGTGCTAAGTGTAGACGTCCGGACCCATCTAGCCACGTGGTCCATCATCAATGTCCGCACGTGTTGAGCTTGCCATCTCAACATGTGAGGGATAATATGGCAGGATAGGCTCCCTACACGAGCTCCAAATCACCAGGAGGTGGGCAAAGTTCCTCTTGGGTTAGTTCGTTGCACCCCTTTGGGATCTTTAATAGTGAGGGAGGGTCACCTCTCTTTTGTCTCACTATCTCCCTCAGCATCCACCTTTTTTCTTGGTGAGAATATCAACATGGTAATAGCATGTTTCTCTAATTAATCAGCATGAGATGCATTATTGAAATATCCATTTAGCTATTTTTATGAAACGTAAGAGAATTGAAATTTTAGCAAAATGGATAGAAAGAGGGTCTTACAAGCAGTAACTCATTGTTGACTTACCCTTTTATAAATTAACAACCATCAACAATCAATGGATTAGAGTAAGCAATCTTATCAATTAACCAATGGGCTTAATCAATCCGATTAAATGCAATGCTGGAATTTTTTATTTGAAGCTTCTAATTCATTGATTAGATCCAATATCATCAAGCAAACATTGCATTATATGAATGGGCTGATTTAAGCAATGATTGGCTAAGATTATATGGAGATTATACAATTCTTTAATCTCTCAATCAATTGGATAAAGTTCAACAAATGGAAGGATGAGAGAGATTAAGAATTGAATAAGAGTACATTTGATATGATTGATAAAGACTTGATTAATCCCCAAATGCTTGATGAAGCCTCCGGTGGTCCAATGTTGCCACAATAATCTCCCATGCTTGTGTATTCAATTCTTGGAAGCAATCTTGAAGCTTTAGATACTTAAGATTGAAGCATTAGACCCATTTCCCCAAATGTTAACTCCATAAAAACTCTTGAGTTTCAATCTTTGGCCATTCGTGCTCAATCCTTGCAATTTCTTCAAGACTCCTTACTGAAATGATTCCTAAGATGAAAGAATAGAGAATCCTCAAGAAATTGAAGAGAAATGAGAGCTTGAGCTGAAGCTTTCATGGCTGTCCATGGACTGTTCTATTAGGGGTTCAAGAGAGAAAAAGGATGAGAAATAGGGCTTCATTTGGGAGTCCAGACATGAGAGACTTGAAGTAAACAATGCCAATGATTATTTAGAAGCATCAATGTTGTCCATGAGTTGAAGATTTGTTGAATAATAGGGCTAGAAACTTAGCACAAATTTCAGGCTACCTTCCTGCACACATGATTGTCCATAGAGTCATAAAAAATGGTATTATACATGTTGGATTTGATGCTTAGAAGGCCATTATGCATGCCATTATTGAAGAGAAGAAAAGATCAGTGAAGGAGAAGAAGATCTCTACTAAAAATTCCATGGAAGCTTGACCAAATCTTGAAGAAAGAGGAAAGAGAAGCCTCTCTTGAAAAGTAACCATAGTTTATTTCCCTTCTAAGCCCAGTTAACTCCCATGTGACCAAGTTACCTCAAAATTGTATGAAGATTTGATGTGACGACCCACTATTTTAGGCTTCCATGGACATATCTGTCCCCAAAGATATTTAGATATAGTATTTATCTAACTGTAGATGTCCCGCCAGCCACTACTAGTCATTGTTCATGTCTTGTACATGTGTGTACATGTGTAGTACTTGTCTGAAATTAGTTTTTATGATGAAAATTGGAATAAAATAAAAGAAAAATGGATCAAATACCAATGCTCTAATACCAGTTGTCAAGTGGTGAACTGGAGAGAGAGAAAGATGAGAGAAGACTATAGAAGAGAGATGGAGTGTAGTAGTGAGAGAAAGAGAGTGACAAGGAGAGAGAATGACTAGAATAGGAGAGAGAAAAATAGAAAGAAGTAAAAAGTCATTGAAGCTGAGAGCAAGGTAATGAGGAGAAGGACAGTAATGTATTAATGTGTCAAAAGATGAGAAAAATTACATGTTTCCTCCTTTTATACATATGTCAGTGTGACATGGTATTACTATTATTTTCACACTAAACCACTATTCTTCCTAGCCTCTTACAGATGAATTGTTTATCACCTAATAAAATGAATCCAATTAGCCTTCACCCGCCCACTACATTGCACTTTAGGCTAGCTCAATGCACATATGGGGGTTGGGGTTTATTAGTTGTGTGTGTAGTCTTATGAGTCATTTTCCCACCTGTCTTTCAGACCATGGTTATGGTACATGTCAGTATTGATTTTTCTAGTCTAGTCAGTGTCAAGGATATCCTAATATGGTATGCTTGGTTTTTTCTTTTCATTTATGTGCTTGATTATGCTAGCACTCATGTGTGTCTTTTATGGTCAACTCTTGCTTGTGAGACAAATGAGGACATTAGGATCTCTAACATTGTATTTGTCTGTTATTTTATGTGTTTTAGACACTTTAGATGGAGAGCACATTAGTCCATTTCTTTTTGTGTACTTTTGGCTATTTTTTAGGGGTTTGAACACATTTAGGATTTTCCTATTTTTTGCTATATATAGGTAGTTGCCCTCCCACTGTCATTATCCATGATCCATCATTTATCCTTTGTGATTAGCTAGCCCTCCTCATTGTCTCATCCCCCTGCTACCATTTGGCACCCACACTGACATGTAGAGCTGCATTTTGGGGCTACTGTTGTAGCCTTATAGCTTCATCCATTGCAATCACATTGTTCCTTCTCTCTCATGTGTTCTTTCTTTGTCTCCTTCTCTCCTTGTTTAGTTTTCTCTTTCCATTGTGCACTCTCTCATCCAAAATGAGACTTCTATACAATTCACTCCCAGCACAGTCGTCAATTTTTAGGTGGGGTCATGGGTAGCTATTATTTCTTCCCCCTTATGAAAGCACCTTTGCCAGTTCCTCAAGATTGTTTTATGTCTCTTTCACACTAACATCTAAAGGATTATCCAAGAAATAACCTATTCTTTCACCATATTTATGCATGTAATCCTGTAGGTAACTAATTTACTGATGTAATGTTGACTAACTTAGTCCCAAAATCACCCAAATAGTGAAATCTTAGAGGTACCTATGCCTTCAATTGATTTTTTGAGCTCTAGATCACCAAGGGTAGGCAAAGAACCTCCTAGGCCACGATTTTTACCCCTTTATGGACATAAACAAAAGGGATGGTCAACTCTATTTTGTGTTGCTATCTTGCCTAGCATTTGATTTTTTCTTGCAGATATTGAACATGGAAATTCCTATGCTAGGTGAAGAAAACAAGGATTACATGTAGGGCAGAAAGGAATCTTTTATCTTTTCAATGCTATGTAAGGAATTGAATGATAGAAGGGCTAAACAATAGGGAATGGGATAGCATTTACCATTTAGTAGTGGTTCACTACTTTTTACAACTTTTTATTACCTTCTTTGATAGGTTTTTCAATCAAGGTATTCAAGAATGACACAAAAAAGTCATTGCCATGGTTAGATACTCAAATGATGAAAATGGATTGTTTAATACTTGAAGAGAGGATTGAAAGTGATAGAAGCAGAGAGCATAGGCATTCATGTCATGATTCAATCCTAGGGAATCCATTATATGAAATGCAATGTGGCATTTGATGAATTCTTGGTTAGTCAATCTCTCTTTAATAGTAGTAGGATAAGCCCATCAAATGGATTAAGAGAGAGAAGACATGATATAGAAATACCACATTGAGTACGGCAATCGAATGTTGATGTAGAGATAATCAATCAAAATCTCTATTAATTCTTCTCTAAGAAAGCTCAATCTTGATGCCAAATGCTTTGATCTTTCTTGAATAGAGCTCCCAACTTTCTCCCTAATTTGATGATTCTAGGTATTTAGCCTTGCATCAAGAATCATAAAGCTTGGAATCTTGACCAATTCCAATCAAATGCCTAATTCTGGAGCATCTTCTTGCCAAGATTATTTGCTAATATGATAAGTCTTCAAGTGATCTCCAATGAATCTTGCTGTCTAATATGAATCAAAGAAGAGAAAGGCTTCAAATGGTGGAAGAATGGCTCAATGTTGGAGCAATGATTAACGTTTGGACTTAACGTTAATCCCACAAGCATGAAGAAGTAAAATCCTCTTCAAGATTTGAAGATTCAATCTAAAAAGACCTTGCTATCCCAAACTACCATAGCCAAGGTTAAGAGGATGAGGGGAAATGGCTCAAGAAGCGTATATATGTCTTCAAGACAAGAGACTCTTTAAATGCTCAAAAGCTCTTATTATAAAATCGATATAAAGCTAGAACCATGATCAAAATTGTGAATAAATATTGCTACCCCTCTTGAAATGGTTGAAAGGAAGAAGCATAATTCAGATGGAGTGAATAGTACCTTGAAATGACCTTCAAATCTTGCTATAGAAGCTTGCAATGATTATTAGCAAGGTATAGAAACACTCAAAAGGTGAAGATGTGGAGGAGATGAAGTTGTTTTGATCAGTCTTGCAAGACAACACATTTTATGATAAATGCTCAACTTATCTCCACTCTTGGGGCACAATCAAAATGGTTGTCAATAGACTCCTTGAAGCATAAGGAATCAACATAGAAAGGCCATATAAGCCATAGAGACTCCAATGAAGAGAAATAAACAAGAATCAACCATGAAAGCTCTAGCTGAACTTGAGAAAGGAGCTCTCTTTCAAAATGTAACAAGGCTCTTAGCTGTCTCCAACCTCTTATAGCCCCACCTTTGTCCACAAACCTTCAAAATAGCCCCAAATTTGATGACAAAAGGCTACCATGATGTGACACTCGCCAATCTTATCAAGATTTTCTTGAAATGGCTCAAGACTTAGTCATCGTTACTTGTAAAATCTAGACTAGTCACAATAACCAAGATCTAAAACTTTCATTACCTATCCTAACCGCTACCACCATATCCAATCTTGAAAATGACTCCATGATAGGGCCTAAAAGCATGCTTTAATGTCAAGATTGTGTGAGAGAAGGAAGGAGTCTCAGTTGTAGCTTTCTTGCTTGCACAATGGGGGAATACACACAAAGGTGGAGGCTGAAAACAGTTTTTCCTCTTCTTAGTTGTGTAAGCCAAAAAGAAGTCTAGTACATAGAAATAGAAGAACCCTATATATGGGTCTCAAACCAAACTCAACTAACTAAGGTGGCATACTAACTGAGCCACGAACTAGAATAGATAAGGATAGCTGTCATCTAGCTATTATTCATGGGCGGTGTACCAACCGCATCTGCAAAACTGACAAGTCGGTGACATAAACGCACAACGGTCACCCTGGCATATCACGAGTGGAGCTCGATATCTCAACACTCCCCCTCGAGCTCAATCCCAATTCCTACACACCAAGCAGGTCTCTAAAATTGCGCAGCTTCTCTGTGCCCAATGCCTTCGTAAATATGTCAGCTACCTGATCCTCTGTGCTGACATAAACTAGATCAATAAGACCTAGTAAAACCCTCTCCCGCACAAAGTGATAATGCACCTCAATGTGCTTTGTTCTAGCATGATAGACTGGGTTATTTGCCAAGTGTATACTGCTCATGTTGTCACAATAAATGACAACTGGCCCATCTGTAGAGTGATGCATATCATAAAGTAGCTTATGCAACCAAGCTACCTCACATGTAGCCATCGCTGCACCCCTGTACTCAGCCTCTGTGCTCGACAAGGCAACTGTAGGCTGTTTCTCACTGCTCCAAGTGATTGCAGCACTCCCAAAAGAGAACACATATCCACTGGTAGATCGTCTATCAGAAATACTACCAGCCCAATCAGCATCAGTGTATCCATGCAACTGTATCTAAACCCCAGTCTCATAAAGTAGTCCATACTGCAATGTGGACTTCATATACCTGAGTATGCGTCTAGCCGCATCCAAATGCGATTTCCTTGGAGCCTGCATAAACTGACTTACCAATCCAATAGCATAGCTCAAATCTGGCCTGGTAATAATCATATAAATCAAACTTCCTACTATGTGTCTATACATAGTAGGGTCTTCTAGAAGCTCACCTGCATCTGCGCTCAGCTTCACATTCTGCTCCAAAGGAAGTGAAATAGGCTTATAGCCTGTCATCCCATTTTTGGACAGCATGTCCAATCCATACTGCCTCTGTAAGAGCCATATCTCACTTGGTGATCTAATCACCTCAATGCCCAAGAAATAACGCAGCTCTCCCAAATCCTTCATCTCAAACTTCTGCTTCAATAGCATTTTTACATGAAGGATATCTTCATCAATGTCACCTCTGATAATCAAATCATCAACATAAATGACAAGCAACATAATACCTTTCTCTGTTTTTCTCACATAAAGTGAGAAATCTGCATTGGAAATCTGAAAGCCATTAGTGAGAAGATATTGTCCTATCTTGTCAGACCATGCTCTAGGTGCTTGCTTCAAGCCATACAATGCTTTCTTCAACCTGCAAACAAACTCAGGATGAACAGCATGCACATAACCTGGTGGCTGCTCCATATATACCTCTTCTTGCAAATCACCATGCAAGAAGGAATTCTTTACATCCATCTGATGTAAAGACCATTCCTTTGATGCAGCCATAGCAATGACTGCTCTTACAGTTGCCATCCTTGCAACCAGACTGAATGTTTCTTCATAATCAATACCATATGTTTGTGCATACCCCTTGACTACTAATCTTGCTTTGTATCTGTTCACAGAACCATCTGCATTGTGCTTCACCTTATAAACCCACTTACAGCCAATTGCATTCTTACCTTTAGGCAAAGGTACCAATTCCCATGTAGCATTTGCTTCCAAGGCATCCATTTCTTCATCCATGGCTTTCTCCCATTTTTCTTTTCCCATGGCTTGCTCAAAAGAAGTGGGTTCTAGTTCCTGTATCACTTTGACCATATATGCATAGTGAATGGCTGTAAATCCATCATATTTCAGCCTATCCACAGGATACCTAGCTCTGGTAGACCTGCGCAAAGTAGGTTCACTCCCAGGTGCTCTCAAAACATCCTTGGTCTTCCTTACTCCAGGTGTAACAATAGAAGGAATACCCAACTCATCATCAATGCTCTGTTCTGAGCCACTGGATTCACCATCCACATAAGAGTGACCTGCATTCACATCAAACATGGACTGATCTACCTTCTCTTTTTCTTTTCGTGATACTTGAATACCACTATCTACATTGCTTTGAGAAGATTCTCCTGATCTCAATCTGCCTGTCCATGGCGAAGAATGTTAACCACTGCTAGAGGATGCTCCAGGTCCACTAATATCTTGTGAGTGCTGCTGTGAATTCTGTGCAGCATTACCATTTTGTGCATCTACATTATCAATCACATTTACTGATTTATACCAGCTACTCATCTCATCAAAAACAACATCTCTGCTCACTGTAAACTTATGAGTAGAAGGGTTATAGCATCTATACCCTTTCTGCTATAGAGAATAACCAATAAAGATGCACTTCTCAGCTTTTGGATCCAACTTGGATCTCAACTCATCTGGCACATGAACATAGGCAATGCAACCAAAAATCTTCAAATGAGAAATATCTGGTTTCCTACCAGTATACCTCTCCTCTGGAGTCATCCCATGTATTGCTGCAGTGGGAGTCCTGTTCATTATGTAGACTGCTGTAGCAACTGCTTCAGCCTAGTAAAAATCTGGCAAGTCTTTTTCATTGAGCATGGCACGAGATACCTCTCCAATATGCCTGTTTTTCCTTTCTGCAATTCCATTTTGTTGTGGGGTATGACTGCATGAATATTGCTGCTTTATGCCATGCTCCTGCAGGAACCTTGCAAACTCATTTGAGAGGTACTCTCCCCCTCCATCTGACCTTAGGCATTTTATTTGCAGGCTTGTTTCTTTTTCAACCATAGCTTTAAGAGTTTTGAAATGCCCAAAAACTTCACTTTTCTTTTTCATAAAATACACCCAAACTTTTCTGCTATAGTCATCAATAAAAGTGACAAAATAATGATAGCCTCCAACGAGATGCAGCTTTAGTAGTCCACACATCAGAGTGGATTAATTCCAATGGCTTCTTACTCTCTTGAACATATCTAAGAAATGGTTTCCTTGCCTGTTTTCCAAATTGGCAGGCTTCACATACCTTATGCATTTCTGCAACCTTGAATTTAGGCAATCCTGCAACAATATTTTGGGCCTGCATTGATTTAAGTCACTGTACATTAACATGACCAATGCGTTTATGCCATATATCAATATCTGCAACTACAGCGGTCCCATGTGCAAACATTGCTGCACTCAATCCAGGCATGACTACATCCAACGTAAACATTCTGCCTTTCTTCTTTCCTTTTGCTATCAAGCGACCTTTATTTTTCATATCCTCAACAAAGCATCCATGAGGATTAAATCTGACCTGCAAGCCCTGCTCAACCATTTGACCAACAGAAACCAGATTCTTGGTGATATTTGGGACATGAAATACATCAGACATGTATTTCTTTTTCCCACCCTGCATAGACAAAGGAATTTTTCCAATCTGCACAATAGGATGTGCAATATCATCACCAGTCTCCACAAATCCTAGTTTTTTCATTTTCCTTGCATCCTCTATCCATTCTGCATGACCTGTCATGTGGTTTGATGCACCTGAGTCAACATACCATACATCATTGCTTTCTTCTGAACTTGTCATAGAATTGTTCATGTGCTGCACCATAAACAAATGCTCATTTCTGTCATCACCATGTCTACTAGAAGATGCATAATTCCCTTGTTGCAAATTTCCATTCATGATGTCATTCTGCTTTTTATAGCAGTCTTTAGCCATATGACCCATTTTACCACAGTAGTAGCATTCAACATTACTGTTTGCATTTTGGCCTCTTTGCCATCCACCACGACCTCTTTGGCTCCCCTTGCCTCTAGAGTTACCATGTCCTCCTCCATAGGACTGGTTTTCTTGAGTTTGCTGCATATTCTGATTTCTACCATGGCCTCCAGATCGGCCTCCTCTACCTCTGCCTCTACCTCTTCCAGCATTTGAGTAGAAGACAGCTTCCTTTGAAGTTCCTCCTGAAGAAGATGCACCACCATTTCTCTGCTCCTCAGAAATTAGAAGAGCAATCAACTCCTCAAAATCAGGAAATCTTTCACGAACTGAAATGGATGTCCGAAACTGTGCATAATCCTTTCCTAGACCATTCAAGGTCACAGAAACTAAATCATCATCTTCCACTGGCGACCCAATGGAAGCAAGTGCATCTGCAATCTTCTAAACCTTCATGTGGTAGTCATTGATGCTCATATTTTCTCTTTACACATTATGCAACTCTTGCTTGAGCTGCATTTTCCTGACTTACGTATTTGTGCTATACATTTTTGACAAAGTATCCCATGCCTCCTTTGGCGTACTTGCATCCTGAATATGCACAATCATAGAGTCTGAAATGCTGATAGACAGCCAATACATAACTTTCCTGGCTCTCTCATGCCATGCTTTAAATGCCTGCATTTGTTGTTGATTGGGAACATCAGGAAGAATTGGTTCTTCTTCATTTCCTGCAACAAATTCCCAATATCATTTTCCCATAAGGAAATTCATCATTCTAAACTTCCATGCTTGGAAGTTGTTCTTGTCAAGCTTTTCAGTTACAATCTGTGAAAGAGAATCAGACGCCATTACAGAACACTGCAAAAAATTCTATCACTGCAAAAAACACAGCTTCACCCTCACAAGGGCAAATTTGCAAAACTGGCGAAAGTGGTATTTGACCACACAGTCACTTCCTAGTGACGATTTTGCATATACAGAAACCAAGGATGATTCTGTAACTCCCAATGTCTCTGCACACAAGCATACGATGCAATTTCTGTGGTAACTTTTCACCGACCTGTAGAACAGTGGTCACACAGCATAATATAGGGCTTTTTTCTGAGTGCGTGCAGAAAAACTTCCGCCTCCAAAACAGGCCCCGAAATGGCCTCAAATCAAAAAAACAGGGTCACCAAAGGCTAAAGCCTCGTCCCGCAGCATATACTACCCTCTTGCTTCACCGCGAAGGGCGTCTCAACCTGAGATAATGCACTCTTGCAATTTCCGGCTGTGCTACCTGCAGAGATCTGCTCCCAAAACAGAAAATGAAAGCAACACTGCTCCTCTTACCAGAACACCGCGAGCTTGGCTTGCTTTCTTGAGCTCCTTACCACGAACAAGGCTCTGATACCATGTCAAGATTGTGGGAGAGAAGGAAGGAGTCTCACTTGTAGCTTTCTTGCTTGCACAATGGGGGAATATACACAAAGGTGGAGGTTGAAAACAGTTTTCCCTCTTCTTAGTTGTGTAAGCCAAAAAGAACTCTAGTACATAGAAATAGAAGAACCCTATATATGGGTCTCAAACCAAACTCAACTAACTAAGGTGGCATACTAACTAAGCCACGAACTAGAATAGATAAGGATAGCTGTCATCTAGCTATTATTCATGGGCGGTGTACCAACCGCATCTGCAACTGACAAGTCGGTGACATAAACGCACAACAGTCACCCTGGCATATCACGAGTGGGCTCGATATCTCAACATTTAATACCAATGCAAAGATGTCTCACTCTAGCCAAGAAATCTAACTGATTTACTCTTAATGAAATAAGAAAACACAAAAGAAGGTCACAAACATGGCCATGCCATAGATCAAATCCCATGACACAAGGTAGCCATGGTTGCACACAAAGAGAGTACACAAAAGGATTATTGGTACACACTCCAAGCTAGTACTAGATCAAAAAGATCTATTCTACTAAGATGAGCAAAAGATTCTTAGAGCATCACCTTGTGCCTTTTATACTAAACCCTAGAAGTCTAAATGCTAGTGGTTTTCAAGGTTGTTACAAAGGCTCATGGGGTAAAATTTCCTTCATTACATTCCATTATTTACTTTCAATCACATTTACTCTCTCTATAGACCATTAAATGTTATTATATTTTGTTAATAAGCCATGTGGTACTGGATAAATCACTTGATTACTTCTAATATACTTAAAATTTAAATTTTCTATGGCATGAGAAGAATAAAAAATTCTTTCATTCTAAAAAAATTGGTACAAAGATAGCTTTTTCCACATGTGTGATTCCACTGTGAAGCTTAGATGCCAATCTATACAAATGATAGGAGCAAGGCATAGTGCGCACGTCAGTTGCAAGGGGTTCCGCTAACAGTCCCAAGTCCAGGCGGTCATAGCTGAGGGCCAGTGCAACGAAGGTGGCATCGAGCTGTTTGATGCAGTCCACGACATCATCCCCCGTGTCCTCGGCGAGGTCAGCGGCCAGCGTTAGGAATGACTTCCGTTCATAAGAAGGCTTAAGGCCGGCGGGTGGTTGGGGTTTGCTGGAGCTGGAGGTTCTGTCGGTACAGAGCTGTAGCTGGGGTTTGTTTGAGTCAGCAACCCGGGCATTGGTTGGATGGATGGGTCGGGTTTGATCTTAGGGGCTATGCTACTGCGGTCAGCAAGGTTGCTGAGTTGCGGGTTGGGTTGGTTAGGTGATGTCTCCTGTGGTGGTGGCCGTTGGTTGGGTTGTTGGGCGTGTGTGACGCCCGTGGGTTGACTCGCAAAGGAGTCGGATGACTGGGGTGGACACAAACAACTTGTTATCCCAGTCACTTCGTGAGGCTGAGACTACTTTGGTTAGGACAGTGATGAGAATTTTGTTGGTTGATTCAGCCTGGCCGTTAGCCTGAGGGTAGTATGGTGAGGATTTGCGATGGATGATGAGGAAGGTGGATAGGAGATGGGCTATCACTTCGTTGATGAAGTGTGTTCCCTAGTCGCTAACCAATTCGATGGGGCAACCAAAACGCGAGATTACTTGCTCCCATAAAAACTTGGTAGTTGTCCTAGCATCGTTTTTCCGTGTGGCCCTCACCTCTGCCCATTTGGTGAGGTAATCCGTGGCCACCACGATGTATCTAGCCTGTGAATATTGTGCCGCGGGGCTGATGGATCCTATGAAGTCAATTCCCCATTTTTCGAAAGGTTGGCGAGCGATAACCGGGGTTAACTCCATCTGATCTTTACGGACCGGGACCCTTGTTCGTTGGCACTCGTCGCAATGTTTGACAAATTGTGAGGCATCGCGTAAGAGTGTGGGCCACCATAGCTGGGACTGCAACACCTTTCGTGCTGTACTATCCCCGCTAAAGTGTCCTCCTGCAATACCGTTGTGCGCCTCTGAGAGCACATCGTGCATCTCATGCTCACATACGAATCTACGTAGCATACCATCTTGCCCTAGCCTATAGAGCTGGCCTGCAATCAACTGATAGGGCTGGATTTTTAGGATTAAGCACCTAAGCCATGCCCGTTCTGTTGATCGTTCGGGCAGCCCATGCTCGAGCACTTGGACTATGTCGTCTGCCCAGTATGGTGTCAGGTCGGCCCTGAATAGGTCTTTTTCGCTGGATATGTGGAATAAGTGGCTGTCTGGTAACTCGTCCACGATGCCTTGTCCAGCAGCTTCTCCTGTGGGTACACGGGACAGATGGTCAGCCATGTAGTGTTGTTTTCCCTTCCGTACCACCACTGAGAAGTCAAACTCCAGGAGCAGGAGAAGCCATCGGGCTATACGTCCTGTAGTGCAAGGTTTGTTGACTAGATAGAGCAGGGCTTGATGGTCTACAAAGAAGGTGAAGGGGGTGGCTAGTAGGTAATGCCGGAACTTCTTCACTGCAAATACCATGGCTAATCCCTCCCTCTCCGTTGTCGAATAATTCATCTCTGTCTCAGTGAGCTACCTGCTCGCAAAACTCACTGGGTAATCTAAGTTATGCTCACCAGGTTGGCATAACACTGCCCCCACGGCAAACTTAGAGGCGTCGATGTGTACGTGAAACGTCATAGTCCAATCTGGGGATCGTAGGATAGGTGCCGTTGTTAGGGCTTTTTTCAGTTCCTCGTAGGCTCGTTGGCAGGCTTCAGTCCACTCGAAGACAATTAGCAGTTTGTACAATGGCCTAGCGATCAGCGCGTAGTTCACTACAAACCGCCGGTAGTATCCTGTGTGACCTAAGAAGCATTGAACTCCCCTGTAATTACTTGGGGGTGGAAGGTCCACGATAACCTTGACCTTTGAGAAGTCCGTGGCAATGCCGTTCTTGGACACCACGTGTCCCAAGATGCATCCGTGCTCTACCCAAAACTGACATTTCAGGGGGTTGAGGGAGAGACGGTATAAACGACACCGTTCAAAGACCACGCGGAGTTTTTCGAGATGTTGGTTCCAGGCCGAATGGATACACAGGTCATCGACGAAGACCTCTAACTCCTTGTGAAGCATGTCCTTGAATATGGTGCACATGAGGCGTTGAAAGGTGGCGGGGGCATTGGTTAGCCCGAATGGCATGACTACGTATGCAAAGACGCCCCACTCAGTGGCGAAGGCGGTCTTGTGCCTATCCGCAGGGTGCACTTGCACCTGATTGTACCCCGAGAAGCCATCTAGAAAACTGTAGGCTTCCTTACCTGCCACCCTCTCAAGCATGTGCTCGGTATACGGTAAGGGGTAGTTGTCTCTCTTTGTCGCGGCGTTTACCTTCTTGTAATTGACGCACACTCAAATCTTGCCATTTTTCTTCATCACAATGACTATGGGTGACACCTAGTCCGTGTGCTCAATTTCGTAAATGAATCCGGCTCTCATCAACTTGTCAATTTCCTCCTTGATAGCATGGGCGTGCTTTGGATTCATGGGTTATGGTCGCTGCTTGACCAGCGTTGCATCCGTTGTCATGGGTATGTTGTGAGTCACAACACTCGGATCTACCCCTCGTAGCTCATCTAAAGACCAAGCAAATACGTCCCGGTACTCCTGCAAAAGAGTGACAAGGCTGGATTATTCTTCCGTGGTCAAGTCCTCGGCAATGAACACTGGTCGGGGTGCTTCCCGTTCCAGGGCTAGGTTTACCTCTTTGACCTTGGCTGGCCCTTCGATGGGTTCGCGGGTTTGCCTTTGGCGCTTGGCACTTAGCAGAACCACCACCCTGTCCCCTCTTTTGAATTTCGAAAAGCGCTTAGGGAGGTCTTGTGGCTTCCTTTGTTCCTCTGATCGCGCATCATTGGGATGCTTAGCTTCATTCTGCCGTAACCGTCTGCGCCTCAGGTGGATGGGTAAGTCTCCCTTGGTGCGTCTGGTCATGGGTGGCCTAGGGATTTCTGGGTCATCCTCTGAAATAACTTCAGATTCAGAGTCGAATTTCCCATTTTCACTAGAGGAGGTGGTCTCCCCTGGCTGCCGCAGTTCGGATGGCGACTCAGTTCTAAGCATTGCTGCCATTTCTGGTTGGGTCCCGGCTTGCTTAAAATCCATAGCTCCCATCTGTTCCAACCAAGCATGATCGCATTTCGCACACATGACTCCTTGGTCCATTCCAAGGGCCGGCCTCGGTTGCGGTTTAGCATCTGCTCGGATTTGCTCAATCTCTCGCCCTTCGGTGTCATATTCTACGGTGTCCATCTCACCCTCACTCCCTTCATCGAAGGGTTGGCAATCTTCGTATTCGTCACTGAAATCTGCCTCGCTAGACTGCTCATCGTCCCCCAAGGCCTGCTCTGCCTCGCCTTGTTGGTCGGGGACCAACGGCCAGTTGTATCTGAGATTCAGTTCGTGCACTCTGGTCCACTTCCATTCGAGTTCTTCCAAGAGGTCTTGGAGCGGCTTGAGATTGGCGGCTGCGTTGCGTGCCAATCGGTCCGTTAGGTGCCCCAGTATTCCCTGGAGTTCTCTCCTGTTGGTTGGCACTTGGGAAGCGACAGAGGCTTAGGCCCGTCATGGAGGCTTGCTGCCATCATGTAGACAGGTGTAGGCTGTGTTTCTCTTGGCTTGCCAACTGTTTTGACAGCCTACTCGTATGCCTCATGTTCTAAGAACGGCAGGTCGAGTGTAATGAGAACGTGCATCCAATCCCGCTCGTCCTCTGGGCAAGGGATATACTTCCTTAAGGACCCATAGGGTTCCTTGTTCTGGGTGGTTCCCTTGAGTAGAGTAGAGATGGCATCTAGGTCGACCGGCGAGGTCTTCCAAGTGTCCATCTCTATTCTCATAGCATTAGTTCGGTTGCCCAGGAAGATCAGGCTGTTACCCCAGTCTTCGATAACTCTAGCATTGCGCATCCAGGGTCGACCCAATAAGATATCATAGTCCACTCCCTTCATGACGATAAAGTCGACAGAGAACTGGACTCCTGCAATCTTCACTGGCCAATTCTTCAAGACCCCGAATGGTTTCACTCGCATACCATTTGCCAGCGTGACGTTAAACCGAGCAGCTTCGACAGGTGGGTTTCCCTACTTCTATAACACTGCGTGGTTAAGCACACTAACCCCAGCTCTCCTGTGTCTACAATCCCCTTTCTCGTTGCGTCTCCCAGAGCTAGGACTGGCAAGACTGCATGCATTTCCGAGCCCTCCCAGAAGGCGTTGATGTGCAAGGATTTAGGGCCTGAGTGTAGCATCAAGCTTGGTAAGTGCATTTCCGCATCTTGGTCTTGAGCATCTGCCGGAGCTTGCTCGTGTGGTCTCTTGACCCAATGTTTGAGGTCTTGCCATAGGGTAGAGTGCTGCTTGAGCAGCTCTCCCAGTCCAACCGTTACAGGGGTTGTCACTAGTGTGGTTAGGAGATTGCTAAACACTCGTCCTTCCCTTCGTTCAGACTGTCCGGGCCAATGGCCACGGCTGTCCTGTGGGTCTGTTATGTGTAGGCTTGGCCTTGACGGCACTGCCTGTGGCGTAGCAGCCTCGGCAGACTTAGGTTGGGGCAGTGATAGCGGCGCACTCATGCTGGAGAGATCATCAATCTCATCCTCCGTGATGGGCTCAACATCCTTGAGGTGCTGTTGAGCCTCCCTCACCCATTTCTTCACCTTTTCTATGGCTTCCAATTGCCGCCTGGGGTGTGGGTATTCCCCTACCTTAGCGCTTTCCTTTTGGGCATTTTTAGGGGCTGAAGTCTCTGCCTCTGCGTCTGAGACTTTCTTTCCGTGGGGTAAGGTCGTAATGCTGTCGGTTTTTAGTGCGACCTTAGCCTCTAATCTCTTCTTTTTCCACCGACGGCTCTTCTTTCCTATTGAGGTCACGTCGAGATTGCTAGGTCCTGGCAGAGAGACGCCGGCCTGCTTCGTTTGTGCTCGGGTCATCACTCGTAGGGGGATAGGTGTGGCCTCCCCATCGAGGTTTTCAACACCAAACAGTCCTAGCGGGACGGATGGCAAATTAGCTGAACCAGAAGGTAGCTTCCGTTTTGGGCAGTCTATGAAAAGATGAGTGATTCCGCACTCCGCACACCTTTGGTCAGCTTTGTCCCTACTTTGCTGCTCTTATTCTGGGCAGCGTGATAAGACGTGACCAGGATGTCCACACGTCCAACAAGTGACTAGATCCTGTGGCTGCCCTCCCAAGCCTCTACCCCGTCCTCGTCCTAATGCCATCACCGGCACCGGTCAGTAATCCATGAGGATTGCATTGCCCTCGTCGTCATGCGAGACGCAAGGGTATATGTAGGTTTCTTCATCACTGGGCTCCTCTACGTAGTGCACGGGAGCATCGCTTGGTGGGTGGGTCACGTAGAGACCAGGCGGCCTAGAAATACCGATAGGATTTATGTCCAGCCTAGGGACCGCTGGCTTCATGTCGTTAGGTGATGGTAGGGCTAGCGGGGCTCCCCTTCCGAAGAATGGTTGTGGTCTGTTAGCCGGGTAGAGCTGGCCGTAGGGTTGCGCATATGGTAGTCTTCGTGGTAGTGTACAGTGTGTGGCATCGTGGCCGAACCTTCCACAGTTAGCATAGGGTCTTGACCTAGGGTCCTGACATTCTGCTGGCAGGTGGTTTCCTCCACAATATACGCACTGGACGTGCGGACGCATAGGTCGCCTCAACATGTCTTGTATTTTGGCCAGTTTCGTCTTGACTTCGGCCAAGCCATGGTCCGTCTCGGCGGCCTTCCCCTTATCTTGGGACAATGCGTTGGGTCGCTCGCTAGAGGTTGGCGTTCGTTCTAAACTCCGTGGGTTGATTTCTTCTGGGTTCGAGCTCCTGGAGCTCCACTCTTTCAGCTGGTCATCAACCCTAATGGCTTCCTCAAAAACCCTAGCCACCACGTCCCGTTGCAAGCTCGAGTTGCCTGCTAGTGCCTTATACAATTCTTCATCCCGAATCCCGCTGATGAACACGGTTGACACTGCCCTGTCAGTCGGTCTTTCGCCTAAGGGGATCCTCTTAAGGAGGCTTCTCACATGGGTCACATAGTCGCGGATGCCCTCCCTCTCCTTCTGCTTGACGTTCATCAGGTGCACTAGCAGGTTGTCAGAGTATCCGGGTTCGGCAAACCTCTTGACAAAAAGATCCTTGAGGTTATTGAAGTTGGCTTGTTCTATAGCATCTAGGATCGTATACCACGTCCTACCCTTGTCGCTTAAGCAGAGTCCGAATGCTTGCGAACGTTGGGCCTGGTCGTTGAGGCCATTGGCTTCGTAGACCTGCTCAAACTGCTCGACAAAGCTGTATGGGTCGTCTGGGGGCTGGTACTTGTCGAGTTGCTTGGCGACGATAGGTATTTTGGCTTGGCTCTTTGAGCCCTGGTTTGCCCCTAGTCCTACAAGTAGCGAGGTTGCTAGCGCAGTGGCATTCTGTTCCACCGCAGTGTTATCGAGCAGCCGTTTCATGAGGAGCTCGCCCAGCGTCAGGTCTTCCTCGAGTGCTCTTTCCTGGTCTGTCCGGTTTCGGCCAGCCAAGTTCAGCACTCGCTGCACCTCATGCAGCTCCATGCTTTGCCTTAGGCTCCTGGCTTGTTGGTCCCTATTGTACTCTGTTATGCCCTGCAATGCCTTGCGGGCTAGCCTCCTCTCCTCCTCTAGGTCCGCAATGATTGCCTCTGCCGTCCTGCCACGGTGTTCGTACCTGGCATGCGCATCGTAACTGCTCACCATTTGTTGTATGGCCTCTGGAAATGCACTAACATCTAGCTCCCCTGCAAACCGATGATCTGAGCCTCCCTCTGTCATGGTGGGATTCTTGCGCCTGGTTGTAAGTCAGATCCTTGTCGTTGTCGCTCCTTGCTTGATCCTACCTTGCACTCTGCGTGTTTGCTTACCCTTGGGTCTTCTCCTAGTGGTGGGGTTTTTTTTTTTGGGCGATTTATCTGAGTGAGTTCTTTTTAATTTTTGAATGCAGCGCTCAACTTATGGTCACTCGTGAGTGTGTTGTTCCTTGTGCACTTGTGCTCAATCAGGCTTTCGGCTTTCCTAAGTGTTCTTCAAGTGCGGAAATCCAATCAGAGTGCTATGAGTGATTCCCCGGCGTCTTACTCACTCTTGCTCGTTTTGGGCCTGACAGGCCTTGCTACTCTAGTCCTGGCCGCTCTACGGGTCCCAGGGTCCTATGCTACTTCCTGCTGCTCACGTGGGGGTGGGTCGCTGGAGGAGTGCCCCAGTGTGTCCCTGGATGGGTCAGGTTTTGTTTTGGTTTGACTCTGGGAATCGGACGTCCGATTTACCAGTGGTCCAATTTGTGAGAAATGCAGGATCTAGAGCATGGCAAAAGGCGGAAGCTATGGAGGATGGAAGATGAAGATACTACTCATGTTGACATTGACAAAGAAGACAACTGTTACACAAGTGAATTAGGTTTCAAGATTGAGACTTGAACTCATAAACACAATCTTATGTAGGACTGACAATGGCACAGAGACTTGACAGAAAGAGACAAGTACTATTGCATTATCATCATATGAAAGTGATAGTCAAGTACATCATTATATAGGATTGCTTGGTAGCACATTTCATCATTGTGCCTATGGGATATGTCTCTCTTCCTAGAATGAACTGCATCTTCCTAGCCTAGTAGTTCCATACAAAGGGGCATACATAGGGTGTGATTGGCAGATTCTCAACACCCCTCCTCAATCACAACCTGAAAGTACAAAGTGTGTAGAGGCTTTAGTGAGAGCTGCACCTGCAAAGTGTGGGCATACCACAAACATGGCAAAACACCAGAGGCTGTCGCAGAAAAGGCTAAGTGTGGGTACCATAAACATGGTGGACATCTAGAGGCTGTAACAGGGGCCTCACAAAGTGTACAGAGGCTGTAGTACAAGGCTACATGAGGAGTTTACAAAGCTTATGAAAGGAACATTAAGGCAGGTACAATGCTTTTAAAACAGAAAATGAGAGACAAGGACCGATAGGCCCTTGTGGTCTTTTTCAGCATATGATTTCTCTTCGTCAGTATGGAAAATCTTCTTGTCTTTCATCTTTGGTTCTTCAGCTTTGAACGATGTGGTCTTTTGGTCTTCATGGCTGATCTTCTTATTGTCCTTCTTCCTTTGCTCTTTGATCTTATGATCTTCTTGGTCTGGTTCTTCTTTGACTTTGCTTGCAACTTTAGTCTTCATGTCCATGTCTTTGTTCCCCTCAAGCAAAGACATCTCATTCTTCATGATGGCCAAGGTAACTGGAGTATCTTCAAAAACTTTAGATGGAATCATTGATTGCACTGTAGTATGAACAACTCCATGTCTCTCTACAAGTAAGATAGCCAAGTCTTGCATGCAATGTAAATGGGCAACAAGAGTAATGTTACTCTTTATAACAGGTAACCACCCAAGAGACTTCATGCTTGGCAATTCCATGATGGAATCAGCTTAAAATTTCTAGAACCTTCCAGCACAGAGTTGAAATCTAATGTGTCAGAAGACACAACAAATGGCAGTGTGAAAACACACTATGTAGTATCAAAAGATACTATGGTTGAACTGATGATGATTCTTGATGCTTTGATTTTGTTGAAGCTTATCTTCTTGAATCTTTTTCTTGCTGGGAACTTCAGTAACACAGTGGATCAGAGTGACAGAGGCTTGGGTTGAGTGTCAGGAGAGAGAAAATGAAGAATTTTTGAGTTTGAAGGATTTTGGCTATGGTGGATTTTAGGGTTTCTGAGACAGGGCCCTAGTTTTTCTCAGATTGCAGGAGCTATACTTGATCATTTTCAAAAAAATTTATATGCCTAGGAAGCTGACTTCATGGGCTATCAAAGCCCCATGATAATCGTCAAGATCGCTGGTTATATGAAGCACGCAGGCAGCTCGAACAGATTCGACGCAGTTCAAGACAGATTTCCGCGATTTCCGTAATGCCGGGGTCAGGGCGCAGCAATGTGATCAATTTTCATGCCAGGATGAAGTGCCTTGAGTAGAAGAACAACTCTCCAGAAGGAATCGTGGGCTAAGATGGCCTGTAGAGTAAGATATAGAAGCTCCAAGTGCTATATGTTCTGTCTGGCTATGGCAGACACAAAGCAGAGATTGACAATTTAAGCAATGCTGAGCTATGGAGTGGCCAATGTCAAGCTCTTAAGTGATAGAAAGAAGCCTTGGGAGTCAAAGAAAAAGTGTCTAGAAGAGAGCAGGTCTAGATATGGCCTATGGAGAGAGATCCAGGAGCTTCAAGTTGACAGGGTGCTGCTGGCTATGGCTGCCATGGAAGCTTCAGTGAGGATAGAGGTAAGAAATGGAACCATGAAGAGGGACTAAGAGAGCAGATAAGGGAGTTATGCCATGCCCGACTGGGCTCTGATACCATGTCAGAAATGCGGGATCTAGAGCATGGCAAAAGGCGGAAGCTATGGAGGATGGAAGATGAAGATACTACTCATGTTGACATTGACAAAGAAGACAACTATTACACAAGTGAATTAGGTTTCAAGATTGAGACTTGAACTCATAAACACAATTTTGTGTAGGACTGACAATGGCATAGAGACTTGATAGAAAGAGACAAGTACTATTGCATTATCATCATATGAAAGTGATAGTCAAGTACATCATTATATAGGATTGCTTGGTAGCACATTTCATCACTGTGCCTATGGGATCTGTCTCTCTTCCTAGAATGAACTGCATCTTCCTAGCCTAGTAGTTCCATACAAAGGGGCATACATAGGGTGTGATTGGCAGATTCTCAACACGATTTACCAGTGGTCCGATTGTGGGGATCGGACCAGGTATGTCAGGGTGGAGTGGGAGTCTTAAGGTCCGTGTGTCCAATTCTCAAGAATCGGACAGGCGGGTGTTCGAGGAATCAGTCCGATTCTAGGCGGTCTGATTCTGGGCGGTCTGATTCTAGGCGGTCCGATTCTGGGCGGTCCGATTCTAGGCGGTCCGATTCTAGGCGGTCCAATCGGACCGGGTGATCTGATTCTTAGTGGTCCAATTATGGATGGGTCCGATTCTGGGAATCGGACCCGACTGGTGACGTGTATTACTTCGTCCGATCGGATAGGGTGGGTCCGAGTCAGAGCGTCCGAGTGGTCCGAGTGTTTGAGTCGGACAAATTGGTCCGAGCGTCCGATTCTAAAAATCGGACGGTTGGTCCGAGTGCCACGTGGCACGTCCGATCGGACTTGTTGGTCCGAGCCTAGTGATTGGACGGGTCGTTCCGATCGGACGGTTGTCCGAGTGTCCGATTCTGGAAATCGGACACTGGGTCGGACGTTCGATTCCGCCGGTCCGATGAGTTGCACACACAGATTTGCTCAATTTTCACTTGGTATATTATCATATTGGTCATGCGATTAACCCACGATGGAGTTGAAGTGGGGCGGAGGAGATCGGTTACCTGAAAGTCGCCGAATGCGATGTCCTCCTAGCTTTGGTCGATTTGCCCAGCTCGCTTATTCTCTCACTCTCTATCTCTCTCGCTCTCCGTTGGTTGGAAATGGGATCCTCTTGCCCTCCCAAAGTTTATACCCTGCTAGTTCTGCCCTACACACTACAGATTCCTTCCCTGGCGTTTCCTATGCCGTTACCTTGCATCTACTCCATTTTTTCCTTTCGTTTCCTGTGGTTTTCCCCCTGTTTCACAGCAGCAGCCCTCTGCCTCTTTGTGTGTGATTTCCTAAATAATCTATCCTAAACACATCCTGAATCGAAAGCAAAACACTGAACTAATTTCTCCATGTTTTCCAGTCATTAATAACCAGATTGTTCCAAAATACTTCCTGTTCTGAAGATCAAAAACACCCGACTTCCTACCTATCTCAAGCTCCGTTTCAGGGTGAATGCCCTACTTCGATGCTCGATATGAGGCGCGCGAGTGCTCGAGCTTGAATCCGTTGGTCCCGGCAACGGAACCAAAATGTGGGAGCTTTCGCTCAATCGCCAAGACCCACGGACCGCTTATTGTTTCAAGCGTTCCAAGCGAGCTCTCATGGCTATCTCTCACCTAGCCGACGGGCCTACAAATGCAGTGAACTTACCTTGATGCTCGATCGAGTACCCTCCTCTCTCTCACACTCCGGTAGCTCCACGATTCTCGATGCTAGCTCAAGCATCCTCAAGCCTCCTCCATCTCCAAGCTCCATCCTCCATAGCCGCACGCGCAAGAGAAGAGAAGAGAAGAGAAGAGAAGAGAAGAGAAGAGAAGAGAAGAAGGGGAGAGGAGATGGTGAAGAGCTTCACCCTCTTGATTCCTCACTCTCACACACACTCACTCCCTCACACTCTCACACTCCCTCTCTCAAGAGCATACACAAGCAAGAAGGAGAGAAGAAGAGAGGAAGAAGAAGACTAGTTTTGCCACACCAAAGAATGAGCTCTTCATTCACTTTTCAACTTTATATACAAAACCCTACTTCCCTTTTGGGCGGTCATCCCCTTTTTCCCTTTTTTACATGGCCGGTCATAGCCTAGGCCCCGTTTTCCATTGTCCTTTTATCTTCCTTGTTTCCTTTTCACTACCCTTCCATATTTACAAATCGCACGGGTGAGAACCCGGCACTCTTTTACAAGATTTTAGGGTGCGCTTTTTATGCGCCTTTCCCTTTTCGTGTTTGCCTCGGCCTTTTAAGGTTGTCCTTGCACTTTTGGCCTTTTCTCCTTTTTTTCCTTCCGTCGAGCTACCTTTTTTCCGCCTTTGCCCTGCGTCTTTTCCACTTTCTTTCGCTCTCTTCGTGTTGGGGTTAACACCTTGATAGGCACATCATCAAGAAATGGAAGAGTAAGCTGTAGAATAAAGTCCCTTAAGACTTTGTGCATGGCATTCATCATATGGGCCATGGAATTTGTTACATCTTGTGGTAGAGTACACATGCGGACCAATCCAAGAGGTATCTTCATTGTGGTAATGTCTCGGATCTCTAATGAAAGCTGAAATATGTCATATCCAGAATATAGGTCGCCCATAGAATAAATTTCTCTCCCTGCAAAAGCTTCAGCAAACTCATCAACAATTGGACCCCATCCAACATTTCAGACTGTGACATGGTTAACATGTTGTAGATCTTGAATGAATCGTAAAGATCCACTTTTCTTGGCCACGGTAAACCATCGATTTGAGTAAGGTGGTGAAGAAGGTTCTAAAATATTCATTTTGATCTTTTCATTTAGAAGTTCCAGTCATTTGGGCAAATGCGCCCTTGGAACGGGAATAGGCTTGAGGTTCCAAAGCACATGTGGGATCGTGAAAATGACCATAGGAGTTACAATGTTTGGATTCACATAGCCTATTTCACTTGCCTGAAATGCAAAAGCTTTTCCATATTTCATTAACATTTGCATAAATGAGTGTTTTTCAGTCGGAAAAAGGAAAAAATTATCTCCTATTTTGAGCTCTTTTATACTTTCACATGTCAACTTGTGTCCAATGTTAGAAGGATCTCATAGACTTGGCTGATTTGCTACCCTATCAACCAGCCCTTCACTTTCAGGAGGCAGCGGAATTGCCATAGGCTTGACTTTCTTATCCACTGTCTTTATTTTTTCTCCACTTATGCTTTAGCCCCATATTTTTGGTGCGCAACCAGGGAAACTTGCCATCAACAAGCATCAGAAGAGGCTGAAAATGAAAGAAAAGGCATTGCCAAGAAGAGAAGAATTCAATGGATGTTTGCAAAGTTCCTCCTTCCATTGAAGAGTTGGAGGTTCTCATTATCAAAGCCAGTTTCTACAAGAAGTTCATCCCACAATGGCGGAAACATATTACCATCATGATGCAAGCTCTATGTGGTGGACCATTTCCTATTCCTGTTGAAGCAACATAAACTTGCATCTTGGTGGCAAATTGTTTGGGAAAAAATTGAAGGGTAGAAACAGAGAGAATGACCATCCATGGAAGATTTGGCATTCATCGAGAAGTTTCTAGACATCATCAAGTGGAAGATCGTGAAGAAGCTTCTGGAGTCATGGTCAGTGGAGGTTCACGAAAACAAGAAAGAAAAGAGTTGGAATTTGTTCATGGATGCTCAACAGCAAGATACGTGGGATGCTTGGTGTTCTGAAAATCTTCTGTTTGTCCAATTAGCAACCCACTGGAAGTTGGTAGACAGAGTGTTCTTTACAACATACACTATTGAAACATCAGAAGCTGGCATTATTATAATGATGGCACAACAACGATCCTAAGAAGAATGAGTTTTGATACTTTCAAAATGAAATATCTCCCCCTCTGTAGTGGTTTGAAAGCTGAATTCATAGATGTTGAAAAGAAGGAAGTAGAAGAGATCTTGGCTGGAGAATCCTCTAGAGACTCAAGCCCTCTTTGATTCTATTCTGTTAAGTACAGACCAACTGTTTCGTTAGAACGAGTCCAGAGACGTGAGAAGAGAGAAGGCAAGAATTAAGGTTGAGAACGAGCTTGCAGCAGAACCCTCCTTTGATGCCCTAAAAGAACTCTTTAAAGAAGTCCCCATGGCGACTCAAGGTCCCCTTCCTAGTCAGATTCGTCCTAGAAATATTGATGACAGGCCAGCAAATGTAGTCCCATTGCCAATTTTTAAGGGAGAGTACAATGAAGACCTTGATCTTCATGTAGTAGAATTTATGGTAGCAGGTGTGGCTAACAATGCCAGAACCCCTGAGCATTGGTTAGTGATATTCCCTACCACTTTCAAGGGCCCAGTGTCTCAATGGTATGAAAGACAAGCAGCAGGAATGTTTGGCACATGGGACGACCTGAAGTTGGCCTTCCTCACTAAATTCAAACGTGAAGGTTTTGAAGAGCGGATGCGAGAGGAGTTCATGAACCTAAGTCAGTCCTGGAGAAAGAGTAGAAGCTTATGTCTCATGAATGGAATCTATTATGAAGAGATGGACTAACCATCATTTGGATGAAGGTATCCAGAAAGGAGTGTTCCTCAGAGGCCTACAACCAGAAGTTTGCAAGTTTGTGGAATTAAGAAGCCAATAAATCTGCAAGCTGTAGTGGAAGGTGCAAGATTGCATGACGAAGTTGAAGCAAGGTTGTCAATGACTCCAAGAAGAGGAGTCTTACCTCCTCCCATGCCAGGAATGGTATACCCACCAAATCCAGTCATAGGGACAATTCCCTACCCCTATTCCCAGATGCAAATAGTGCCGCAGCATAGTGCACCTAATCCACAATGGCCGCCGCAAATGACAGTGCCTTAAATGATACTGCCAATATATCCACTCCTGTGGGAGGTGGGAGAGATGTGATGTGTTCTAATACATGGTACGAAAAGTGCCATCAGCGGGACATTTAGCCACTGAATGTACCCAAAAACCAACCATTCCTGGAGCCTTCTGTTCATACTATTTGAGGAAGAACTATATAAAGGATATCTGCTCTCTGAAAGAGATGCACAAATAAAGACAAAAAGATGAAAATGCAAGATTCAACTTGCTAGAATCCAAAATGACAACGCAGGACATTGGACCAAAGCCTACGGAGTTTGGTCCTAATTTCGGTCCAAGGAGGTCTCCCTCTCAAAGTTACAGAGAACGACAGTCTGGTGGTGGCCAAAGATCATAAGTGGAGTGTTACAAATATGGAGAAAGGGTCATATCTCACCAAATTTTCCAAACCCTAGAAGATCTGTGGATTACAAGCCCTTATGCAGTCGATGCAAAGGAGAAGGTCATATTGCAAAACATTGTCCAAGTCCAGCCCCTGTAAAAATCTACTTTTGATACCCAACAGAAGATCTAAGAACCTGCTTGCAATTTGGTGGAATTGGAAGTGGCTGCAATAATGCGAGCAAAGAAAGGAGAACCCGTAGTTCCAAAAGAGAAGTTTCTTATGCAAAGACGGTGAAATTCAACCTCCCTTGGGAAAAATAGAATAATATAATCCAAAATAAGGAAGTATAGAGTACCACATAGCCACAGAGAGCTATAGAGACAGTTGTAGAGATAGGACCCAAGATCCAGGAAATAGAGGATACAGAAGTACCTCCTCATGAAGAAGAAGCGTAGATATTGCCACTCCTAGAAGAAAAAGGAAAGATAAAAGTGGGTGTGGCCCCATTTCCTAGTCGATTGGAAAAGCCTGTGGATCCTATCAAAGAGTATGATTTGGCCAAAGACCTAGACACCTTTAAACCAAACCTAACATTCCAACAATTGTTGATGCTATCTCCTAGTTGCTGAAAGAGATTTAAAAGCATCTTGACAAGAAGATGCGGCCTAAGGATTGCTCCCCAACAACAACAAATTCCAACATAGCCTCAGAACCTGCGAAGGAAGTAGATGTGGCTAACGCCTTCCTAGATCTTGGAACCCCAAAGACTAGTGTATGGATAGAAAGATGTTTTATTTCATATGCATTGATTGATGGAGGCTCATCACTAAATGTAATGATGGATGTCACAATGAAGGATTTAGGTTTGCAAGGAATGCAACCTACCTAGTGGCTTATCAGGCTGGCAGACCAAAGCAGAATCAAACCATTAGGCATCCTCCCACATGTAAAAATAACTCTAGCAGGAAGAGACTATTGGCTGACATATTTGGTAGTCAAACCAAATTCTTATGGGACCTCATACCCTGTGCTATTGGGAAGACCTTGGCTTTTTGAAGCAAGAGCCAAGACAGACTGGTTGCAAGGCACCCTAATCCTAAGCAGAGGACCCAAAAAAGTGGTGTTGAAATTGTATGGATCGCAAAAAGGCAATGGATCCACATCCATCGAAGTCATAACAGACTCCTCTAATGAAATAATAGATGGTACATCAGGAGACAAAGAGGTTGTTAAACAGATCTTTCCCAAGAAACCAGAGGCACAGTCCCTAACAATGGGCACTATAAGGCAACTACCAAGAGAAGAAAAGTCTTTGTCCATGGGAGAATATCTCCTACCTCAACTCAAATTGACTTCTAAAATCACATCTGACAACAATATAGAAGCATGGATGTACTGTTCTCTGTGTTACATGGTAGTCGCATAGTCAGAAGTAGAGAGAGCCCCAGAGATAGAGGCAGAAGCAGAAGCAGACATAGAGGTGGAGGACCTGTTCTTCTCCTATAGAGCCTCTACAGAAGCAGAGACAGAGCCTCCAGAGGAAGAGGATGAAAATGATGAGGAAGAAAACGAAGTAGGTTATGAAAGTGCAGATGAAGAAGTTCCTTTGGTAGCGGATAATCTTGTTGATATCCCTATAGAGACCTCAGAGGCCGAAGATCTCGGGGAGTTGGATGGAATGACCATGGTTCCATTTGGGTTGACCAATATGCAAAATCTGCATAAGAAATGGATCAAAGATATAAAAATTAAGTTCACTAGTGGCTTCTATCGCCTTGACCATTTATGATGGAGAAAAGATGATGATGATGCCCCTTGTCAATAGAAGCTAGAGCCATCAGAGCCGCGGCTTATAGAAGGTCCGTGCTATGTGACATTCCTAGCCGCATCCTCTAAAGATGAATCCCTAAGTCCAAAAAAAAGCACCACTCACACAGAAACAAACAAAGCTCTGATACCCTTCTAGCAATCTCACCAGACAAATGAGTCAATCATTCATGAGGAGGACACTAGTTCTAGTGGAATATCATACGATGACACTACTTCCTTGAAGGATTCAAACCTCTATCCAAAAGCAATCAGTGGGACATTTATCTGCGAAAAGTGGAAGGTGAAAGGCAAGTGACATTCCTGGATACTGATAGTATTGAACGTCACCTAAAAGTGGGTCTCAATCTTCCAGAAGAAGAACTAGTGGTCCCATGAGACCTACTAAAGGAGAACTTAGACGTGTTTGCTTGGTCATACAAAGACCTAAGGGTATTGACCCTATAGTTTGTCAACACCACATCGATCTAGAGCCTGATGCCAAACTTGTAAGGCAAAGACAATAGCATATGAATCCTAATTATTCTGCTTTGGTGAAGGCTGATTATTGAAGCTTCTTGAAGTCGAGTTCATTTATCCTATGGCTAACAGTGAATGGGTGTCGCCCATTGTGGTTGTACCCAAGAAGAATGGGAAACTTTGAATATGTGTGGACTTTCAAAAGCTCAACTCGAAGACGAAGAAGGATCATTTCCCTATCCCTTTCACAGACCAACTGTTGGACACAGTGGTAGGCCATGAGCTCTATTCCCTCTTGGATGGATTCAGTGGATATAACCAAGTCCAAATCACAGAGAAGGACCAATCCAAAACAACCTTCACAACAGAATGGGGAACTTATGCTTACAGAGTGATGCCAATTGGGCTCTGTAATGCTCCTTCCACCTTCCAAAAAGTAATGATGGCTACCTTCTAGAATCATCTGCATGATTTCATTGAGGTGTATATTGATGTTTTTTGTGTCTATAGCCTAATCCGTGAGCATTGGGGACACCTAGAGCAATGTTTTGACCGATGCCAAGAATATGGAATCTCTCTCAACCTCGGAAAATGTGTCTTTGGTATCTCATCAGGAGTTCTTCTCGGCCATATTTTCTATGCGCAAGGGATTGCAACAGATCCGGCAAAGATTGAGAAGGTTGCCGCCTTGATAGCACCAACAAACCTCAAGCAACTGAGAGGATTTCTTGGCCATCTGGGCTACTATAGAAGATTTATTCCAGATTTTGCAACTAAGGCAACCCCTCAGCACAAGCTCCCAAGAAAATATGTGGATTTCCTTTGGACTGACGATTGCGAAGAAGCCTTTAATACCCTAAAATAGTGCCTCATCCAAGCACCTATCTTGCAACCTCCTGACTAGACGAAGGAGTTTCATGTGTACACATATGAATCAGTTGAAGGGCTAGGTGTTGTCTTATATCAAAAGGGCCCCTCTAAATTACATCAACCAATCTATTATGCAAGTTGGAAAGTAACTGATCGCGAGCGGAACTACACAGTGACAGAGCTTGAGTGCTTAGCAATGGTGTTTGCACTGGAGAAGTTTCGACACTATCTACTATCAATGCATTTCAAGTCCTACGTGGATCATGAAGCCTTGTCCTTCGTGATGAACAAAGCAGATATCAAAGGAAGACTAATGAGATGGTTGCTCCTCTTCCAGGAGTTTGATTTTGAAGTGGTCACTAAGCCCGATCATTCCCATGTCCTAGCCAATCATCTGTCACACGGATCCCTCAAACTGAAGAAGAGGAACATGATGATCCAGACCTTCCTAATGCTTCCTTGTTTCTAGTCGAAATAGTTACTCCCTGGTATGCAGACATAACCAACCTCCTCGCAACTCAACCGTATCCTCCTGACATCTCAAGCTATGAGAAGAAGAAGCTTCTATTAGAATCATCCACTTACACCTTGTTAGGCGGTGCACTGTACAAGAAAGGCAAAGATGAAGAGTTGCGAAGATGTGTTGCAGGAGACGAGATTGGGATTATTCTTAAGGCCTGTCATGATGCCATGTGGTGGACACTTTGTAGGAGAAGCAACAGCCAGAAAGGCTCTGCTCGCAGGATACTGGTGGCCAACCCTCCACAAGGATGTCTATGACTACTACAGAGATGAGATGCATGTCAATAAATGGGAAAACCCACCAAAACAAGTGCCATGCCATTGCAACATATTCTTCCCCTAAAGCCATTCGAGAAGTGGGGGATTGATTTCTGGGTCCCATTGATCCGCCCACCAAACGGAAGAAGAACAGATACATCCTGGTATGTATGAATTATGTCACAAAGTGGTGTAAAGCTAAAGAAGCGGGACGATGGTAATAGCATATCCTTGTTCATATAAGAGAATATTATCACCCATTTTGGTAGTCCCCTCGAGTTGATTAGTGACAGAGGTACTCATTTCCTTAACAAGATCATGGAAGAGTTGACGGAACTGTATAAGATCTGCCATCACAAGTCCACCCCCTATTACCCCAGAGCCAACGGCCAAGTTGAAGTCACCAATCGCATCCTTTGCTCAATCCTGACAAGGATGATTGCTGCACATCGTCGAATTGGGATGATCGACTTATAGAGGCCCTTTGAGCATACAGAACCTCTTATAAGGCAGCTACATGACAAACTCCTTTCCAATTGGTGTATGGTACATAAGGTGTCTTCCCTGTTGAGCTGGAGTTGCCCTCCTTGAGAGTGGTAGTTAAAGAACGCCTCGAAGATGATGACCCCCTCCAGTGCCACCTACTACATTTGGAATGTTTGGATGCGATTTGGCGGATGGCCCTACAGTGCATGGAAACCACTCAAGTGAGACGCAAGGCCTATCATGGCACCTTCATCAAGCACAAGGAGTTCAAAGAAGGTGATCTTGCCTTGGCCTATGATTCGCGACTTGGGAAGTTTCTTGGCAAGCTTCAACAACGTTGGATGGGTCCCTATAAGGAACTTGCTGTCAATCCTAATGGCTCTATCTAAGTGCAGGCCATTGACGCCTCTGATGATCCCTTTCTGATCAATGGCTATCGCTTGAAGAAGTACTTCCCTCCTTGGGGATCCTAACAATCACAGTCAATGCACCCTTTCCCTTGTGGGCATCGCACTGTCCTTCTCCTTGTGCTTCTGATAGCCCTTATGATCTTCCTCATGAGGCGGTCTCGTTCTGCTAGCCCCTCCCAAACACCTCCCATCCTTACTTTGTTCTCCTCTCGTCTGATCTAGCAGTGGTAATGTGGATGGTCCTGTCACATGGTATTCCTACCATACTCTTTATTAAAAGAAAAAAATAAAAAAAATTAAAAAAACAAACAAATTGTTATGGGAGAAAAGGAAGCAATTCCCTGTCATAGCAGGCCTCGTTCCAAGAAAAGGTGGCAAACACCCTTGGGCGAGAAGATGGCTATGGAAAAGGTGGTAACACCTAACAGTCTAGAAAGTTGATCCATCAATTGACATCTCCAAGATCTAGTTCGGAAGCCACCTTCCTTGGTACGCTGTGTCCAATGCCTCTCTGTAGAGTGTTTGATGGTCTTCTAGCAGATGACATGTTCTATATTCGATACACAATTTTGATCTGTTGGGTACCTCCCTGGGTATGCCTCTTCATCAACAAACGAAGCCATCTTCATCGATAACCCCCTAAGTGATGTGAGTTTTCATCCTAACCGGATGGGGATGTGAGTATGGTCTGCCCTCTGTATCTATTAGTGAGCGTGAGACAGAGGGTGGGGTAATTGACCAGTTCTTTCCCTTCAATTCAATTGAGAGGTGCGATGTGTGAATAGAGTGTTGCATGCAGGGGTTGGGCCTCTCACTGCATAAAGCATGATCTGTTCTTGTGCACTGCACTATAAGGCTGGTGGGATGCACGAATGCACCATCAAATGCACACAAGACATACAACCTTTCGACAAGTGAATGCCAGGATTACATCAATGGGTTTTAGGAATGGGCTACCCTCTATATCTTTCAACAGAGTGTGAGACAGAGGGTGGGCTGAGTGTGATTGGTGTTTCTCCTCAATCAATTCCGAGAGGTGAGATTGAGGGACGTTACAACAATTGGAGTCAGGTACGTTTCCGTTTCCCTCTGCACACACAGGACGGGTCTTTGCCACCATCACAAGCCATGCCACCCTATTCTGTACACTACATGATAAGGCTCCCTAGCCTTCCTGCTTACACCTATGCCAGATGGGTGGAATGCACGAATGCACCATCAATTGTGCACACTGGCATACTTCCTCCAAATCACTTTTCCCTTGTTCACTCTTATACCAACCATGAGTTATGGGATTTCATGCTTATTCATGGAGCGATGTGCGTCATGGATGAGCGACTGTTCTATCATCCTCTTAAGTGCCCGTGAGCTGAGAGTTCTATTCTTCATCATCAATACTTGAATCAACGGACTTTATCGACAAAACTATCTCCCTGGGTATTGTTGCATGGTCCCTGCCATGTTGTACATGTTCTGTGGCATGCCCTCGTCCCTCTTGGTGCCCGACGATGGCTTTAATCTTTCTACATCAACAACAACGGTTCCCTTCAACCATCTACGAAATGGGCCAAGTGTTCCTAGCCCTACTTTTCTATTTGCAAGTGTATCTTATGTCTTAAGTGTGGGGACATCAACATCCAGTCAGTTGACAAGTCCGCAACTGTGTCGATCAATCTACTCGAACCGGTAAGGTCTTAAGTGTGGGGACACGTTCTTGCGCGTCTGATGTGCATACCCCTTGCATATGTCATTACCCAATCGTGCGTATCTACCACATACTAGTTCTATCCTAATGGGGTCCCTTCCTCATCTACCCACCCTCGTACCCCCTGTCATCGAGGCCATTTCCCTTGTGGTTACTTTTATTGCGTAAATTTTTTATTTTCTATGTGAACATCCCCTACGTTCACCAAACTCCTGATCCAACCTTATAGCCTTTTTGTCCCTTTGAATGACACACTTTTCCTTTTTATGTCCCCCTATTCTGACTTACTGTTTTTGCGTTATTAATTTTTGAAGCTTTTCTCGCACAATTGGATGTATTTTCATGCGAACACACCCTTATCACTTTGGAATAGTGATCTAATATACCAACCATGTCCTATACTTTCCTTTGGATATATTTTTTTTAATCACCTGTCATTCTGACGTACAGTTTGTCCGTAATTAATTTTTGTGTGGTTTCATGCCTTTTTCGCGTACATCTTTAACCTTTTTCCATGTGAACCTACCCTATTCTCCTCAAAATTCAATTCTGACTAGATTTCCTTGTCCAGCCACCCTTTTTGCACAATTCTTCTTTTTTCTACGCCCTGTTTCGACCTCTTGATTTTTTTGTTATTAATTTTTATTGGTGTTACCGAGCTCTATTTTATTGTTTTTTCCATGTGAACGTCTCCTAACCCCATCCGAACTACAATTTGATGTGACAGACATGAATATTCTATATATCCTCAAATTTTTTATTTTTCCCACCCTCCCTTCTCGTACACGGATCATTTGCTATTAATTTTCGAATCTCGTTTCAGATACGATTTTTGGGTTTTTTTCATGCGAATGGGGTTTCTTTTTCTCGGCACTATGTTCTGATTTGATAGACTTTACGGGCACAATTTTTTGCACATTTTTTCTTCTTCCCTCACTTCGTTCCAGCTAATGAATTTTTCGATATTAATTCCGGTATGCGTTTTTTAGGTCGATTTTTGCATTTTTCGCATGCAAACACCTCCTTCTTTTGGCTATGCATTTTATTGTGCTCGCCATGTGAATCCCCTTCCCATGGAAATTTTTCCTTTTTATTACCCTTCGTTTTGGTGACCAAATATTTTTATATTAATTTCTGGATCCCGTTTTGGGGTTGATTTTTTGGTTTTTTTCATGTGAACGGGTCTTATCTCCTTCGGAACTGTGTTCTGACATGATAGGCTTGCCCGATATGAATTTTCTTACAATTTTCCTTTTTCTCGTGTTTCATTTCGACGAATGGATTTTTTGATATTAATTGTCGTATGCATTTTAGGGCTTGATTTTTTACATTTTTCCCATGTGAACGCCTTGATTTGATCCCAGACACCCCGTTGTACTTTTTCGCAGTCTCGCCTTGCCTTCTGGCCTAGTTTTCATTTTTACCGCTTTGCGTTCTAGCTTGCAGTTTGCCTGTTATTTAATTTTTTGTGTTTCGTCCTGTCCCTGCGCGCCTCGCCGCGCGCGTGAAGTTGGATGTTTTTGTTTTTTCACGCCTCGCAATGCCCCGTGGCATCCATGCCTTCCCTGTCACTGTCCCGGCCCCAGTTGCTTCCCGTCAGTGCAAAATTTTTTACCCTTGTCCCGTGCACGCGCGCGGGACGAGGGCGGCCTCCATTCTTTCTTTCTTTCTTTTCTTTTTCTTTATTTATAGGTTTTTTTAAAACAAAAAAAAAACACACAAAACCAACCACCAAAACAAAAAAAAGAAAACCAAAAACAAAAAAAACCAACATAAAAAAAACAAATAAAAAATTTACAAAAAAACATACAGAAAAAAGGAAAAGAAAACAAAAGAAAACGAAAAAACAAAAAACAAAACAAACAACAACACCCACCAATCAATTTAAAAATAAAAAATAATTAAAAAAAGGATAACAAAGCAAAGAAGAAAAAAAAACAAAAAACAAAAAACAAAAAATCAAACCCCCCTCCCCCCCCCAATGGTTTTCCCTCCCCCTACCCTTCTTCTCTCTCTCTTATTCTTTCTCTGTCCCCACTATCTTCTTCTCCTCCTCCCCCCCCCTTCTTCTCCCTCCTACTCCTCCCTCTTCTTCTCCTTCTTCTCCTTCCTTCCCTTCTTCTTCCTCCTGCTCCTTTCTCCTCTCTCTTGTTCTCGTTATTCTTCTTCTTCTTCTTCTTCCTCCCCCTCCTCCCCCTTCCTCTTGGCCATCATCGCCCCCATCTGCGGCCGCTGCCACACCCTGACTGTCGCCACCGGCCACCCTCCTCTACACCCTCCCTCCCACCCACCTCGTCATCCGCCACCTTCCCCCCTCCTCTACGCTATTCCTCTTGCTATGATGAAGTACAACATACCAAAGAAGAGCTGACAAAGGCAAATGCAGAGATAGCTTCTGCTCATGAACGCTTTTCTAATCTTTGTACCCAAATGGAGCAACAAACTAAGATCATTGATGCTCAAAAAATGGAAATTTCTAGTTTGCACACTCAGTTGGTTGACACTAACACTCAAGTGGTTAATGTAACTGAGGAATGAGATAGATTGTTGAAAGAATCTCACGAGCTTCAGGCTTTGCTAGCCGCCCAGATGACAGAGGAGATTAAAATAGCAAATATCACCTTAGACCAAAGCCAAAACCAAATTCAACACCTTAATGAGCAACTGGTCTAGTCATGTTCTTCTTCATAGAGCCCTATTGTGCAACCACTTCATTCTTTAACCCCTGCGGACTTGGTAGTTCTCCAGAGATAGGCCACATTATGTCCATTTTTTCAAGCTAAAGTGGAAAGATTGCAGTCCAGGATGGATTTATTATGGTCCACATTTGAGCAATTTCAAGAGTATGTTCCTCCCGACCATTCCTTTTTTATCCACTATCAGCTGCAAAAGTTGGCCTTCTATATTAATCTCTCAATGATGGATCTACCTCTTCCAGAGGATGGTTGGAGTGGAGCCACATCTTTTGATTTGCTGACAGAAGTTGTTTGTATGGTCTTTGAAGATTCTGTGACTTTGGATACCATGCTGCTGCCTTATATGTATCTAGGAGGTGATCTATTAATTCCAGATGATGTAGATCTGGCTTGGTATGTAGGGGATGTGGTCTTACAAGCTGCGTTATATGTAAACCATTTGGAGTTGAGGATAAATGAAATGCTCCAGTGTTATTCTTCTAAAGTGGCTACTTGCCGTGACACTTTATAGCTTTCAATGATTGATTCTATGGTTCTGAACTAATGATAGAATACAGCCTCTACTCATATGCAAAACACTAACCAACTGAGGGTGAATCTTTTAGTTTATCTTTCCAAGAACCATCCTTTTGATTCATCCTTCTTTTATGCCTACCATTGACGATCTGTTTTAGGTTCCTCTCTTCCTAGTTTATTTTATTATCAACAAATGGGTCATCGCTATGATGCTTATTTTTCCTTTTATCAATCCAACTCAGCACCCATCTTACCTCTCCTTTTCCAACCTCAGGGTGCTCCTCAAATTCCAATCTTTACCTATTGTTCTTTCATTGAAGATCGAGTCTTTTTCCCTTGTCCGCCTTGTCCTTCCCCATCTATCCAAATACCTTCTACTTTTTCTACTTATCAATTAACACCTTTCTTAACTGATTTGCCTAAATTCTCAGCTAATTCTTCTTTAGCTTATTCCTCATTTTATGATTTTTCCTACCCATCTCTTCATCCTCTTTTACTCATTCCTCTTCCATCTCCTACCACAACTATTTCTCAACCCCCTTGTTACAGGCTAATTTACTGCCTGCGATTTACTCCCTGAAAAACTACTCTACCTGACATTTCTGAATCCAACTGACTTACTTTCTGACTGCACTGACTTCATATAACTTTCATACACACATTCCATCATTACAGTACACCTTTATAGAACCATCTGACTTCATTTCAGCAATAAATAACATGAATACTGAAAACAGTTTACCACTTCAAGACAGGGAAAACAATATCTGACTCTGAACTGTTCTTCATAACTTCAGTTTCTGCTTACAGACAGACGCGCAGACATGATCTACACCCGCATATGCGCTCTGACTTGAACAGTTACATTCGGGGATTGATAACTCCTCACATCCCTTACTTATGACTATTCATTCCAAAAACTTACACCCCTTCATATCTGACTTACCCTAAGGCTTAACTTGACTTCTAAACTCCTAATACATAACTCTAAGGTGTAGTGTCAACTCAGTCTTAACACTGGCACACCCGGTGGATACTATTTTCCCAAAATAGTGGACCTGAGCCCACAACATCCCTTGATCAGTTATCAACTAGAAAAATACTGATTCAAGTAGTCAGGAATATTTCCTTGTAAAGTGCAGTAGTTGTCAGTTTTGAGTAGGATCATCATCATGTCCTCCCCCTTCTTGCTTTGATCTAACATCCTCTGTTTCTGAAGCTGGTTGCTCTTCAAGAAAAGGATTAAAATAATTTTGCACTTCTAGCCAATGAGAATCCACCACTGGCAACTCCTGATTTTCCTCGTGCAAAAACAGTTTTAACCTGAAACCATTCACAGGTTTCTTTAATAGTGTGCCTTGCAAATCCATCAACTGAAATGTCCCTTGTCCCAAATCCTTGTAAATTCTATATGGTCCAACATATCTGAGTTTCAGTTTCCCTGGATGCTTTCCCAACTTTGAGTTGTACATCAGGACCAAATTTCCTTCCTTAAATCGTTTCTTCTTCAAATACTGATTCACCCATGCAGCTCTCCTGTTTTGAATCACAGTTGCGACATAAGCACTCTGAAATCTGTCTTCTTCCAGAGACAGTAAGTGTTCCAATCTGTGTTTCAGAGAATCCTCCTGTGTTAGCCTGTGTTGTATTGCTATCCTCAAAGATGGTACAACAAACTCCATAGGCACTACAGCCTCAAGGCCATACACTAGTCTAAAGGGTGTGAGACCTGTACTGACTTTGTAAGCTGTTCTGAATGCCCATAGTGCTGAATTCAACTTCAAGTCCCAATCCTTTCTGTTTTCTGAAACTGTTTTCTTCAAAATTTTAACCAACACCTTATTACTACTCTCAGCTAATCCATTTGCTTGTGGATGATATACAGAAGACATTTTGTGACTAATCATGTGTGTTTCTGCAAGCACTTTGATAACTTTATTCAGGAAATGAACACCTTGATCAGATACAAGCTCAATAGGACAACCAAATCTGGTCATAATATTGTTGTAGACAAAAAAGGCTACACTCCTGGCTTTATTATCCTTCAAAGCAACTGCTTCTACCCACTTGGTACAATAATCAATAGCCACTAGAATATATCTGTTTCCTGAATGTTCTGCTGCAGGTTTGAATGGACCCATAAAATCCATACCCCACTTCTCAAATGGCCCTAAAGGCAGCACTGGATTTTGAATCATCCTGTCCTGATTCCTGGGATATCCATCTCTCTGACACTGTTCACAGGTTTTTGCAAACAGGTATGAGTCCTTAATAACAGTTGGCCACCAAAGTCCACTCTGAAATATTTTCCTGCTTGTAATGTCCCCTGAATAGTGACCACCTGAAATTCCTGTATGAGCTTCAAACAAAACTGCCTTTTTCTGACTTTCAGGAACACACCTTCTAAGTATCTGATCAACTCCTTTCTTGTATAAATGTCCTCCAATAACTAAAAATGTTGCACTTCTGAGTGCCAACTTTCTTCTGTGATCACTGTTCATATTTTCAGGAAAAACTCCTTCAGTAAGATAGTTCAGCATTTGTCCATACCAGTCTATTGACTGAGTTGGTTGAATCTGAAAAAGATCCGCATCAGGAAGATCATCTGCTATTCCTTCAGCTGGGTCTCCTGATTCCAGTCTGCTCAAGTAGTCAGCAATTATATGATCTTTACCAGGTCTGTGTATGATGCTGTAGTCAAATTCCTGCATCTGCAATACCCATCTGGCAATCCTTCCTGTTGGATTTGGTTTATTCACAAGATATATCAAAGCTTGATGATCAACATGTATGACAATAGGGTTTCCCAACAAATAGTGTCTGAATTTTTTCAGAGCAAAAATCACTCCCAAACACTCTCTTTCTGTAACTGAATAATTCCTTTCAGCTCCTGTCATTACTTTGCTTGCATAATAAACAGGCCTGAACCATCCTTTCTGCTTCTCTTGCATCAAAACTGCTCCCACAGCTACATCTGATGCATCTCCAAAAACATGGAAAGGTAAATTCCAGTCAGGTGGTTGCATTATAGGTGCCACCTATAACATCTTCTTCAGTAGCCTGAATGCTTTTTCCTGTTTTTCTGTCCATTCATACTTCACATCCTTCTTTGTGAGCTTAGTTAATGGAACACAAACATGGGATAGGTATTTCAAAAATCTGCTGTGCCATTTTATCTGACCAACAAATCTACTGAGTTCCTTCAGATTGACTGGTGCTTTAGCCTTCTGAATGGCTTGAACTTTTCTTGGATCCACCTGCATTCCATCTTCTGAAATAATATGGCCTAGTAAAATCCCTCTCCTATTGCAAATTCACACTTGGCTGGATTCAGACTTAACCTAGCCATTCTGCATCTTTCAAAACAGAGTTTCAACTGAGTTAAATGATCATCTGTCTTCCCAAACACACTGAAATCATCCAAGAATACTCTCATAAATGTGGTAAGATATGGAGCAAAGACTTCCTGGACCCACTTTTGAAAAGTAGGTGGAGCATTCTTTAATCCAAACACCATGACAGTGCTTGCATATACTCCCCATTCTGTAATAAAGGCAGTTTTATCTCTGTCCTCCTCTGCCATCAGAATCTGATTATAACCACTGAACCCATCAAGGAAGCTGTACATTTGATGACCTGCAACTGCATCCAGCAATGTGTCTTGAAAAGGTAGGGGAAAAGGATCAGTGATAGTGGCTGCATTTAACTTTCTGTAATCTACACATATTTTTAATTTCCCATTCTTCTTTGGAACCACCACAATAGGTGATAGCCAAGTCACCTTCTCTACAGGATAGATGAAACCAACCTTAAGTAGTTTATCCAACTCCTCCTTAACAGCTCTAGCATAATTAGGATTCATCCTGTATCTTTGGGAAATGACAGGTACTGCATCCTTTTTGAGATTAATCCTGTGCATACAGAATTGTGGATCCACTCCCTTCATGTCAGTATAACTCCATGCAAATATGTCCTTAAATTCCTGTAACAGCTCCTCCAAATCCGACTTAAACTGTCCTGTCACATGAATACTGACTTTTACCATTTTGGGATTCTGTTCAGTCCCTAAATTCAGATCCTGAAGATCATCCTCTTGCACCCTAGCTGTAATGGCCATTTGTTCTTCAAAGGCTTTTTCAGCTTGGATTATTTGCTGAATGTGCATTTTCTCCTCCTGTTCAGTCAGAATTTTGTTTACATCCTCTCCTTCTGGTACATCCTGTAATGCTTCCTCCTGTTGTAATAGATTACCAGAAAGTTTATTCTCCTTAAACTGCTGCACAATTTTAACCACATCAATATCAAAGACAGGAATCACTGACTCATTGGCTTTAAGAAAAGCATCTTCCTCATCATCATCTACTTCTTCTAACATATTCAGTCCCTGTGCATACAGTGCTCTAGCCTCTCTGGGTAGAGTTGCAGTAGGAACCATACTCAGGTGTACTTTCTTCTTTCCTCTTCTGAGTGTTATTTGAGCTGCCCCCCAATCCTATCTAACCTTGGCCTGTTTTAACCATGGTCTTCCCAACAGAATAGGATATGGACTGTCTCCCTCATCCATTTTCAGGACTACAAAATTCACTGAAAAAGTGAGCCCTGCAACTATAATCTGTTGATTCCTGAGAATTCCCATAGGTTGGATTCTTCTCTGATCAGCCATTTTTAACTGAAATGGAGCTTCATCAAGATCCGGCAATTTCAGCTTAGTATACAGGAATTCAGGTAAAATATTTACCCCTGATCCTCCATCCAGAAGTGCTCCCTGTATATCCTGTTGCTGAAAAGTCACAGTAATCTTGGGAACTTTGTAATCCACATCTTCAGGTTCAATCTGACAAGCTTCAGGTTCAACTTGCTGAACTTCTTCACAGTAAAAGGTTCTCAATACCTATCTTTTAAACTCAGGTACCAGACTGAGAATTTGATCCATTGTGACAGTGGTTGCCTTTAGCACTTCTTCTGTCATATCAGCTTCCTTCAATTCTTGCTGATGGATCTCCTCTTCTATACTTGGTAGTACAACAGGTAATGTTTGATGCATCTGTGTCCCCATCTTATCTGTCTTCTGACTTTTCTGAATTTCTTTCACACAACCCAATCTGACCTGTCTCTGTGTATCCCAAAACTTAGGATTCTTCATCTCCTTATGGGAAATAACTGGGTCAGCAACATATTGTGCACCTGATCTTGTAATCACCAAAACAGGAGCAACTTTGTCAGTAGTCACCTGTTCCTGTAAACAGTTAGAACAGTCACATTGTACATGCATAGCATCCAGATCCTCATAATGAACATTATGGCTGACAACTCCATGAATCTCTTTAGCCTGTTCTACAATTACTACATTTGCCTGTGGAGGTCTATTTTGTTGCTGTTGCACTGGTGGCCTTTGATTGTTGTATCTGACAATGGGTATGCCTCTTTCCTCTCTGTGTTTACACCATAAAGGACAGTTTGGACCCTGTCTATGACCCACCTCTGCATAGTAAGTACAAGGATCAGCAGGTCCTTGTTGATTGGGTGGTACCCAATTATTTCTTCCTCCAAATCTATTTTGTTGGCCATCCCCTGCTCTGCTCCTGTCAGGTTGTACTGCATTAGCAGCAGGTACATTGGCTCTCTGTGTTTGCTGGTTGGGATTTGCCCTGTTATTAGGGTTGTACCAACAGTTAGCATCACTATGACCATGTTTCTGGCAAGTATTACAGTAGGGCTTTTCCTTCTTTGCTGAAGTGGAGATCCCCATACTTTTAAGAGTGGCAGAAATCTGTTTAGTCAGGTCTTGAACCTTCCTTTTGGATTTTCTGTGTTCTTTCCTGTCTCTAGAGTCCTTACTCCTACTTTTCAGTTTGTGTTTCCTTTTCTTCTTCTTTGTTTTAGTTTTTCTTCCATCTTCTTCTGAATCAGTATCCTCTGAATCTGAATCATATGCTTCTGACTCTGAATCTGTGTCAGAATCTGTATCTGTACCTGAATCTGAATCCTCCTCTGAGTCAGAGTCAGTATCATGTTTTTTCTTCCTGGATCTGGTAGAACCTAGTCTCTTCTCTGCTCTCCTTGCAGCTGCCACTAGTTCATTAAAGCCTCCAACACCTCCAGGTATTTCAGTACTTGCTACTGCTGTCCTTAAAGTTCCCCTGAGTCCATTGCAGAAATATTCCCCCAACATCTCATTGGTAGGTCTTTCTGCAGGTGCTAATCTCCCATTCAGATCTAGAAACTGTTGTGCATAATCTTCAACAAGAAGTCGCTTCTGTTTTATTGTTTTAAGCTGTTTCAAAATATCAGTTGGTGTCTTCCATTTTCTGAATCTAGACAGGAATGCTGTCTGTAATGCCACTGTGTCAGGAAAATGAGCTGCCCCATACTGAGTAAACCAATTCATGGCTTTTCCCTCCAATGTGGCAGCAAATTGCTGCTTTTTCACATCATCCCCATACACTCTTGCTAAGCCACTTGCCTCCCATTTAGTGCTGAACTGTGCTACATGGGCATCAGGATCCTCTTTTTTTGAGTGACCCTTGAAGTGAGCAAATCTGACTCTCAGGTCTGCTGGGTTAGGGAGTTGTGCCATTATGACTGGTGGTACTTTTGGTGCAGTCTTCTTCCTCCCTGACAATTTAGGTAATGGTTGGAATTTCAAACTCCTTTTAGACTGTCTTTGAAGTTGGGACCATGCCAAACTTCCTAGAAACATGTTCCTGTTTCTCTGTTCTTCATCTGGTGTAAGTGGTGTAAATGAAATAGGTGCAACATCAGGGATACTCTGGCTTGGACCAACTTCTTCAGTTTGTATCTCCTGATCACTCAGATAGCCCAGATCCAAACTGTCTACCTGACTTCCACTGCTGGATCTGTAATATCCCTTTCCTTTCTGTTCTAGTTTCTGCTTTTCCTCTTGCTCTAGCCTTGCCTGTAATCTTGTATAATACTTGCCAAAGCCTTCCCCTCTATACTTCTTTGCTGACATAAAACAGGGATTTCTCTGTCATTAGCCTGTCTTAGTGCTGTTCTCCTGTAATGCAGCAGTGACAATGCTGACAAGTCAAACACAAGTTAGAAGTTCTCCCCCGTCTGTATCTGGATGATATGGAATTAAAGCCATATGCATGGTGGAACTGCCATTTCTCATGATTAACCCATATCCTCCTGATCTCTGCAGTTGTCCGACTTCTGGCTATTGGGCAAACCTTGCTCAACTGAAATTTCCAGACCCTATCCCTGACTAATCTGACCACGTCCACAGGTAAGTCAGGAAAATAATCAGTCAGGAAATTTTGGCCATACACCTCAAATTCCTCTTCTGGTGTAGTCCAATTGTAAAATTCCCTGCAAAGAGATTGCGCGAAGGCTTCTTGCTCCTCTGCTTCTGTTGTCCAATGTTTAAAATCCTCCAACCAAGACAGTAGGACCTCTTCCATTCTGAAAGCGAGAATTAGACAATTCTGCCATTCGCATGCATAAGACCTGTGCCGTCTGAACAATTCGCAGGATCGCCAAGTGTTACAGGCTAATTTACTGCCTGCGATTTACTCCCTAAAAAACTACTCTACCTGACATTTCTGAATCCAACTGACTTACTTTCTGACTGCACTGACTTCATATAACTTTCATACACACATTCCATCATTACAGTACACCTTTACAGAACCATCTGACTTCATTTCAGCAATAAATAACATGAATACTGAAAACAGTTTACCACTTCAAGACAGGGAAAACAATATCTGACTCTGAACTGTTCTTCATAACTTCAGTTTCTGCTTACAGACAGACGCGCAGACATGATCTACACCCGCATATGCGCTCTGACTTGAACAGTTATATTCGGGGATTGATAACTCCTCACATCCCTTACTTATGACTATTCATTCCAAAAACTTACACCCCTTCATATCTGACTTACCCTAAGGCTTAACTTGACTTCTAAACTCCTAATACATAACTCTAAGGTGTAGTGTCAACTCAGTCTTAACACCCCTCAGTTGGTTAGTGGGTATGAAGGATTTGATTAGCAGATTCCAAGAAGAATAGGATGGACCTCAATGGATTCTCTTACGAGACCATAGATTAATTGGCCATAAATTCCATGGGACTGGACAACTGCTAGTCTAGCGTACCAAAATTATCTCCATTTTGCCCAACGATATTCGCAATCGCTAGATCCTTCAGTGAGATTGACAGCCCATTTTTCTTGGTACCTAGCATTTACGCATAGGCATTCCCATAACGATCAAAAGGCCATTCCCAAGATTTGTATGAATGTCAATGTGAACATTGATTCCCAACAACTGGATGTCCTATATTGTCATGCCCTTTGTCTACAGATACCTTGTCTTGCTAGAAAGGATGTGCTGCCTTCAATTCTTTCAAAATCCTCCAAAATCTTTTATAGATGAGTCCTTATCCATGGATCGTTTTTGTAATCATCAAGATTTCAAGAGGGATCATCTTCACTAATACCCCTGAATGTATCTTTTATGTTTCTTAATGCTATATCTCTCTTTTGGAGGTGCCATTCAAATGGTTGTTTTGTATTCGTGCTGTATTAATTTTTGTGTGATGAGTTCGTGCTAGTTGAATAATGGATTTGTTCGAGAGCTCTCTTTTTGACTATTGACATTGATGGTGATGGTGGATGGAAAGCTCATGATGATTCTCAATAGAAATATGGAGCTTTTTGATGTTTTGATAGGCTCTGTTGAGGTTCTAATGGGTTTTGATACCTTCTGTTTAGTTCAGATTTTCTTCTATATGAAGCATGGATTGATGATTGATGAATGTTGAAATATTTTGAAAGCTTATTGGATAGTTTTCAATAGTTTGGAATGGTTTTATTATGAGTTATGAGATTCTAATGTTCTCTGATGACCTTCTGTAACCCTCTGTAGACCTTCTATAGAGCTTCTGTCTCTGCTCTGTTTCTGTTCTGCTCTGTTCTATAGATCTTCTGTAAGTATTTTGTAGAATTTATGTGTGACTTTGGGAAAGTTTTCTAACTTTTGGAAAGGATGAATCTAAGTTCAAAAGAGCTAAAACAAATAGAATAAGAAGCTGATGAAGACTGAAGAGCTGACTAAAGTGACAGAGATAGTAGTGACCTATGAAGAGACACTATAGTGGCTATGGTGCCCTTTCATACCTCCCATGCCTCTTGGGAGGTGCATTCATGACCTAAGAAGGATTATTATGAGTGATTATTAAGTATTTTAGAGAAGAGATGATGTACTATTGATTGAGAGAGAGAGAGAGAGTCAGATATAGTCAATTCTGTCAAAAACAATGTATCTATCTATGAGAGGTTGAGAGAGAGAACTATGAAGACAATGAAGATGAATATTATGTGATTATTTCTATTCAAAAGTGGTATCTTTCTTTTGTGTTTCTTGTTCTATTGATGGATTCTGTGACGATGTTGAAGATTATGGTTGATTCTATTACATCTGTGGGAGATATCTACTATGATACTGTGTGAAGATTTGTTCTTTTTCTTGTTGTGGTTCTCTACAGGATGAAATAAAAGCTTGTCGATGTTACAAGATAGATTTTCTTGCAGTAGAAACCCCTTTTCCTTGGTGCTTTTCTTGGGACTCCACTGACACTGCTATGCTAAGATGGATTGCATATATTAAATCTCTCAACCCCAAATTAAAGCATATTGCAGGAAAGGAGAATCCAGTTGCTGACATGCTGTCACGAGCAAGATATGATAATGAAGAAGAGTTGATGGAAAAGATGAAGCTAAAGAATCTATACTTGCTGAACTTCATTCCATGGCTACTGAAAGTGCCTTTTTAGTTGCTATATATACAAACCCAAAACTGAATATTGCAGGTGTAGTTGATCTTTTTAATGGTATAGCACTAAGTACAGCAAGAATAGGAAAGGGTATTGCTATAAATCAGCAAATAGCAACAAAGATCAAAGATTTGTCTATGGAGGAAGGGTGGTTAACTAAAAGTTAGAATGCTCATTGCATTGCTCAAGTTCTGAAAATGATTATGAAGAAGATTGGCTAATATTTGAGCACAATGAAGAAGAAGGAGACTTGGACTGATGAGGAGTTCAAGCGTATTAAGAGGAAGGCTTATGGCTTTTTCTTAAAGATGGGCATCTATGGAAGCACGCAAAGAAGAGAAAAGGAGTGTTTGTCTGAGTTTTAGGTAACAAAAGATTACAACAATAGATAATGAAGGAATTTCATGAAAGTTTGTGGGCTGGTCATAGAGGTATATGGGGAACCTTTATTAAAGTTAAAGAAAAATATTGGTGGCAAAACATGTACCAAGACATATAGCATTTTGTTGAAACTTGTTATGTGTATCAGATGTACTCTATGGTTAAGCATTGAGATGGGTTACAACCAATTTATCCCTTGTCTATACATTATAGATGGGTTATTGATCTTATAACCATGCCTATAGGGATATGGAATATGCAGTATTTAGTGCTTGCAAGAGAAGATCTAACCAATCAAGTTGAAGTAAAGCTTTAACAACCAAGACCACTCAATTTGTTTGTCACTTTTTGCTTGAAGAATTATTTTGTAGATATGGCTGTATTGACAAGGTGGCCACAAATGGAGGAGAGTTGGATGCCGATGAGGCACACAACTTCTTTACTCAATTGGAAATTAAGTTGGCTTTAACGTCATCCTACAACCTTGAAGGCAATGGGAAAAGTGAGAGAGGCCATCAACCTATTCTCTTAGCAAATTCTTGTAGAGGGAAGATCAAAGAATGGCCTAAAATGCTTTCTTTTGCATTATGGGCTGAGCATCGGACTACTCACAGTACTGTAACTGGCTATATGCTAGTTGAACTTATGCATTGGGTAGCAACCAATTATGACAATTGAAGAATCTATTCTCACATGGAGTCTTCTTCCTTGGGAGGAAGGCATCAGTAGAGAAGAATTGCTGACTTTGTGCATATCGTAGCTAGAAAGAAGGCGCGAAGATGTTCATGCAGCTATTGATAAGCTAAAAACAGCAAGACTAAAGAACAAAAGAAGATTTGATAGGCAGCATCAACTTCGGCCAAGAGATATCCAAGAAAATGATTGGGTGCTTGTCTATGACAGCAGCCTAGACAATCAATACAATGCTTCTAGGAATATGATAAAGCGTTGGTTTGTGGCTCATATGTGGTAAAGGTCATTCACGACAATGCCACATATTCATTGGCTGAATTGGATGGAACAAGAATAAAGTTACCCATAGTTGGAAAAAGAATCAAGCTCTTAGAACAAAGAGAAAGTTCAACATATGAGTTAGAAGGCTTGGATATAATCCAAGAGCATGAAGACACGGAGGAAGAAGATGACTTCAAAGACGAAGAAGAGCACATGATGGAAGATGAAAACAACATAAAGTGGCACATGTCGGAGGATGTGCAGGTTAGGAGGGGATGAATGTCATGAGGTTCTTTGCTCATGGTATAAATATAAAACCTTTATCCTTTACGAATATCACTTAGTTACTTGAAGTCTAGACATACTACATAGAATCTTGCCTAGTGCAAAAAATCATAAAAACCTAAGTCCACCAACATACGACATGGTGTAATAAAGGTGGAGACTCTCTGCCTTAAAATGCAATAAATTTATCATGGTCCCTTGACAAGATGATTGATTTTGGATAATTACTCTTAACCATCCTCATATTGCTTACATGAAGTTGCTACGAGTTTTGCAAAACATGCTGCATATGACATGGTATATGTGATCATGTACAATCAAATGGCTTGGATGAGGCCCTGATTACATGTGTTAGTGATAAAGTTATTCCAATAACATGTCTCACAAGTTCATTAGAATGAGGAATCACTTAAGTCCATAAAGTATACTATGTTAGTGAGCATATGACATTGTATATTCCTTATATGACTTGCATGAAATATAACTTTGGCAAGAGGGAGTGAAGTGATAATGATGCCAGGAGGCATATTCCACGGTGGATTCCGTGAGGTTTTACGGTGGATTCCGTAAACTTAGATGACCGGGGCTCATACACAAAGAGGATTCTTTGTGCGAGAAGTTGATGGGGACGCCTGTCCTTTTCAGGCGTTTCATTAATTTAGTGTGTACGTGGGTGATTCCATAGCGGGTGATTCCGCAAAATGCATATTAAATTAATAAACGTTTATGAGTTTAGAGTGCGCACTCGTAATAAATTAAGGTTAGGATTTATTTCTAACCAGTTGATTTATTTATGTAGCTGAAGACTGCTAGGATTCACTTTTGTCGGTTTAATTGTATTATTTTACTAACGATTGTGAATGCTTCAGTTGATGTGTAGAGATAGCAGCAGTGGCGGAGGAAAGCATTGGAGTTTAGCGAGTATTCGACCTTTGGATTATATTTTGATAGGCGCCACGCCTATATTTTGTTATGTCTATTGAGGCATTGATTATTGATTATTATTTTGTATGCGCCTATGTGCACGGATATGTTATTTCTATTTGGACATTGAGATTGGGCGTGCCAGACTCTATGGGCACCGTCCATTAGCTTTATTTCCTATTTTTGTAGAAAGCAAACTCAAAAGCTAAAAGCTTGTCATATTTTTGTAAATTGGGCTATTATTGAGCATGAAGATGGAAATATACATAAAAATACATGCTTTGTGAAGCGCTCACACAAGGCATGGGGGGAGATTGAACCCAATTGGTCTCTTGCTTCTTGTCGTTCATGCTTTTACATTGTTTTTTGTGCAAAAAGGTAGAGTTCATTGTTCTTGGGGACCTTCCGAGATTCACTACGTGAGCATACAGCGACCGTTCTGCGCACCAGTGGTATCAGAGCGGAGCTGAGATCAAGAGCTTCCAATCGCTACCCATCTCGGGCGAAGGCGGAGCTCCAGGAACGATCGGGCTCTACAGTCAATCTCGTCGCAAACCGTCGATACATGCAGACTTCTAGCAATCAAGAACCCCTGTTTCTACTGTCAGATCGCGAAGGACCAGGCTGTGCAGGTGGAGGACCACGCATCCATCTCCTTCATCAAGTCGTGGACATTCTGTGAGAAAAAAATTTCATATCTTTTATCTCTCATAAGTTTAAGCTTACTTAAGCTTAGAAGAAGCTTAATTGCTTCACAACTTGACATCGTGGTATCTGAGGAGCCCTCCATTTCGCGACGTCCACAAAACGGCCCCCCCCACGAAATCTGACGACTCAGTCATTAAGCTTTTTAAGCTTAATCTCTTAAGTCAAAGCAAGGTTTCTGCAAGTCACACAGGGCAAGAAAGTCACCAAACTCCGGGTCCTGCGCACCAGAAGTCAAGTTTTGCAAGTCAACTAGAATCAAGTCCTGCAAGTTCATCAAGTCGGCCTAAGTTCTGTAAGTCTGCAACTCTGCAAGTCGGCTAAGTCTGCAACTCTGCAAGTCAGACTAGTCAACTAGAGTCATAACTGACTAGTGCTCAAAACTCCTAGAATGGTTGTTCCTGCGCAAAAATTCTGGACTGGAAAGTTGTTTGTGGCAAAGTATTCTACCTATCTACAGGTTCGCTGAAGTATTTTCAACAAACGAAAAAGGGAATATTGCAGATTTTCTGAAAATTGAGAAAGAAATACCCAAAAATACATAGCCTTGTAACCCCGAATTTGAGCTACGCTCATCTCGCTAACCTGATTTTGAGTGAGAAAGGTTTATTGAGTTTTACAGGATGACGACCCCACATATGGATGATCCTATGGCTGAAGACGACCTACCTGAGCCTACCATGGAACAAAAGCTGGATCTAATCATGCTGCAATTGGAAGAAGAACGAAGGGCTAGGCAAGCATTGCAAGCGCAATTGACAAAATTACAAAGAGCGTCCACCGATAAAGAAGAACCTCAAGCTGAAGATTTGATTCAACGTACCATCAACGCCACTCTTGAAGCACAAACCATTCGCAAGGAATCAAAGATAAGTAAACGAAGTTTCAAATTTCGCACTTTCAATGGCATACGAGAAGGAAAGACTGTTTTATCATTCATTAGCCAGTTTGATGACTATTTCCATGAGGAAACTTATCCAGAAAAAGATAAAATCAAGTGTGTTACTAATCATTTGGTAGACAGAGCATCACTTTGGTGGACTGTAGTATGCAAGAGCATAGAATGTCCTGCTAATTGGGAAGATTTCAAGAAGAAGTTCATGCAGAATTTCCTTCCACCGCAATTTCATGAGAAGGCTATCAAGCAATGGGATCTACTTCAACAACGGGATCATGAGCCTATTCCACAGTATACAAAGCATTTTTGGAATGCACTCCTACAGCTACGCATACTTGAAGACGTACCAGAGATGACACATAAGCGGAAGTATATGTCTGGACTTCTTGGATATTACTACGCTGAAGTGAACATGTTCAAGCCTGCTACCCTTGAAGACGCCATTTCACTAGCTCACGACACTGAAGATAAGTTACGCGGAAGAGACAGACGACCACAGCAATTCCAAGCCAATGGTAATTATGGATCTAAACAATTCAATTCCAATTTTAAAAGGTTTAATCCAGGTCGTTTCTCATCACCATCTTTCCGCAAGAATTGGGCTAAACCACCTGCAATACCATCCAATGTCAATCCAAATCCTAAGCATATTCCACAAGCAAATCCAAATATACCCAGACTTCCAACTATTGCAAATAATGTAACCAAAGCCAAGCCAATAGTATGCTATAAGTGTCACCAGCCGGGGCATCTCGCAGCAAATTGTCATTCAAAGAAGCCACCAGCACATATCAACTATCTTGGAGCCATGGACGAAGACGAGCATGAGGATATGCCTGATTTCACGGAAGATGAGGATGATACTACTACTATTTCCGACACTTTACCAGGTATGCCTACTCCACATTCATTATTGACTATGAAATGTTTGGTGCATGGAAAGGAAAGAACTATCTTGCATGATGACGGTAGTACTCATGACTTTATTTCAGCAAAATTGGTAAAGGAATTGAAATTACAGACTGTACCTACGCATTATCGCATAAAAGCTGCATTTTTAGGCACTAGGTATAATGGTACACAAGAAGTTCAAGATTTAGAGATTCAAATTGGTTTATATATTGAAAGAAGAAATTTCTTAGTTGTTCCATTACAGTCAAGCGACATTATTTTAGGAATGCCTTGGAGACACCAGCATAATCCAAATATAGATTATTCCACCCACACAATGAATATTAATTTTCAAGGAAAATCTATTACATTATATGGTATGCATGCATCTAGTATTTTTCCACTGCTTTCGCATACTCAAGCAAAACGTGCATTACGCAAGAGTACTAAATCATATCTCATTTGGGTGAATGAATTGCAAGCAAAGGAAAATCATATGCACCATAGGCATAAGGAATTTCTTACATATTTTAAGGACTGTTTTGCAGAACACCTACCACCAGGTTTACCACCTTCACGACCAGAAGATCATAAGATTGATTTAATCCCTGGCATACAACCACCTTGCAAAGCACCATATAGGCACAATCAAATAGAGCAAAAAGAAATCCAGAGTCAAGTTGAAGAATTACTAAATAGAGGTTTAATTCGACCTAGCAGTTCTCCATTCGGTGCATCTGTACTCTTAGTCAAGAAAAAAAATAATACTTATCTTATGTGTATTGACTACCGAGCTTTAAATAAGATCACTGTAAAGAATAGGTATCCTATACCTAGAGTTGATGACCTTATGGACAAACTGCAAGGATCTTCTATATTTAGTAAAATTGACCTTAAGTCTGGATATCATCAGGTGAGGCTAGATAAATCTAACATATTTAAGACTGCATTTAGAACACAGTTTGGCCATTACGAATTCTTAGTCATGCCATTCGGATTGACTAATGCACCTGCCACCTTCAGTAGAATGATGAACCGTATCTTTCTAAAATATCAGTATTGTGTGATTGTTTTCTTTGATGATATTTTGGTGTTTAGTTAAAGTGAAAAAGAGCATTATGAGCATTTATCATTAGTTTTTCAATTACTGGAAGAAAATCAATTGTTTGCAAATCCTGAAAAGAGTGAATTCTTTAAGACAAAAATTGAGTATTTAGGTCATATTGTATCAAAAGAAGGAATTAAAGTTGATCCTAAGAAAATTGATGCAATATTGCATTGACCTGTTCCTAAAAACGTGCATGAGTTACGCTCATTCCTTGGTCTTGCTAGTTTCTATAGGAAGTTTGTACGTAATTTTTCATTACTTACTTTACCATTAACCAAACTTCTCAAGAAAGGAATTGTTTATCAATGGACTGAAACTCAGCAGAAATCCTTTGACTTACTCAAACGTGCATTAACCAATGCCCCTGTTCTACAATTGCCTACCATTCTTTCGGACGCAGATAGCTCACGTGGTGAATCCCGGAAGGTCCCCAAGAACAAAGTACTCTACTTTTTAGCACAAAAACCCATGTAAAAGCAAGCACGACAAGAGACAAGAGACAAATTGGGTTCAATCTCCCCCATGCCTTGTGTGAGCGCTTCACAAAGCATGTATTTAATGTATATTTCCAATCTTCATGCTCAATAATAGCCCAATTACAAAAATATGACAAGCTTTTAGCTTTTGAGTTTGCTTTCTACCAAAAATAGGAAAATAAAGCTAATGGACGGTGCCCATAGTGTCTGGCACGCCCAATCTCAATGTCCAAATAGAAATAACATATCCAGGCGCATAAGCGCATACAAAATAAATAATCGATGTCTCAATAGACATAACAAAATATAGGCGTGACGCCTATCAAAATCTAGTCCAAGAGTCGAAAACCCGCTAGACTCCAATGCTTTCCTCCGCCACTGCTGCTATCTCTACACATCAACTGAAGCATTCACAATCGTTAGTAAAATAACACAATTAAACCGACAAAAGTGAATACCTAGCAGTCTTCAGCTACATAAATAAATCAACTGGTTAGAAATAAATCCTAACCTTAATTTATTACGAGTGCGCACTCTAAACTCATAAACGTTTATTAATTTAATATGCATTTTGCGGAATCACCTGCTATGGAATCACCCATGTACACACTAAATTAATGAAACGCCCGAAAAGGACAGGCGTCCCCATCAACTTCTCGCACAAAGAATCCTCTTTGCGTATGAGCCCCGGTCATCTAAGTTTACGGAATCCACCGTAAAACCTCACGGAATCCACCGTGGAATATGCCTCCTGGCATCATACCCCCGGGGTAGGATAGCAATTGACCTCAATTGCTATTAGCTCAATGTGGAGCTAACAGAGTGGGGAAAGCATTTAAGTCTCTAGCGTGCATCCATTGTGCTTCCTCTACAGGATGGTTCTTAAATTTTACTAGATATCTAGAATACCTTCGGCCAGTTCTAGCGGTCATGTAATCAGTGTCTATGATGGCTTCAGGTTCAAGTATTTCAGTCTCTTCTTCTAGTAAAGGTGGGTTTTCATAGACAGGGTGGATAGGTAATTGTCCTCTAAATGGTCTCAATAAACTAATATGAAATGTATTATGAATTTTCCAATGAGATGGCAGTTCTAACTTGAAAGCATTGTCATTAATCTTATGAATGATTCTAAATGGTCCGTAGAATCTAGGAGCTAATTTGACAACTGGATGTCTATCTACACTTTGCAGTCTACGCTTTTCTATTCTAAGCCAAACATAATCATCAACTTTGAAATTCATAGCTTGTCTTTTCTTGTTGGCTTGTTTGGTATATGATTGTTGGGCTTTAGCAATCATATCCTTGACCTCATCAAAAATAGTGTTATGCATAACAGCAATATCATCGGCACTTTGTATTCTATTAGACAAAGATGCAACAGGTGTAGATAATCTATATCCATAAATAACTTCAAAAGGTGCTTTCTTTGTAGATGTGTGCGGTGTATTGTTATATGCAAACTGTAATAAATGTAAATGAGTATCCCATGTCTGAGGTTTAGAGATAGTGTATGCACGTAAAAGATCTAGAATGGTGCTATTTGTGGCTTCTGTTTGTCCATTTGTTTCTGGATGAAATGCAGATGAGAAATCAATCTTTGTGCCTAAATTTGCAAAGAGTGTAATCCAAAAATTATTACAAAATCTAGAATCTCTATCTGAAATAATCACTTTCGGCAATCCATGGTTAGTAAAAACAGTTTTCAAAAATAACTGTGCTGCTTGTGATGCTGTTAAAGTTTTCTTACATGCAATGAAATATGCTTGCTTACTAAATCTATCTACAATTGTCCAAATCATGTCATGGTTAGATTTAGTATTTGGTAAGCCAGTAATGAAATCCATAGATATATGTTCCCAAGGTTTAGATGGAATAGACAAAGGGATTAATAATCCATACTGTTTACCATGATGTCTCTTTATTCTTTGACAAATCAAACATTCAGAAACAAAATTAGATACATCTGCATCCATATGCGGCCAATAAAAATCTTCAGTTAACATGCGTAATGTAGAAATGATACCTCTATGACCTTGATATGGGGGACAATGAATTTCATTCAAAACAAAAGATCGGAATGGAATAGTAACACACAGTCTGTTTTCAAAGAACATGAATCCATCATTATATGACAATGAATCAACAGGAATGAAATTATTTTGAACTAATTTTTGCCAATCAGAATGAAAAGTAATATCCTGGTGATATGTGTCTTTCATAGCAATCAAAGAATCAAAAGATATGATAGATATATTATGAATTGCAGGTCTTCTACTCAATGCATCAGCAACTACATTTTCTTTTCCAGGTTGGTATTGAATGATAGGATGGAAACTTTGAATGAATGAAGCCCATTTGATATGACGGTCAGAAATTTGGGGTTGGCTAAGTAGATGTCTAATGCTTTGCTGGTCGGTCTTTATCATGAATTCTGAACCCATTAAATAATGCTTCCATTGTTTTAATGCTTGTACAACTGCTAAGAGTTCCTTGTCATAAGTGGAATATTTGAGCTCAGAGGGTTTCAGCTTAGAACTAGAATATGCTATTGGATGGTTGTCTTGCATTAGCACGGCTCCTATTCCTGATCCGCTAGCATCGGTCACAACTAAAAAGAATGGTCTGTTAAAGTCAGGCAATTGTAGAACAGGGGCATTGGTTAATGCACGTTTGAGTAAGTCAAAGGATTTATGCTGGTTTTCAGTCCATTGATAAACAATGCCTTTCTTAAGAAGTTTGGTCAATGGTAAAGCAAGTAATGAGAAATTACGTACAAACTTCCTATAGAAACTAGCAAGACCAAGGAATGAGCGTAATTCATGTACATTTTTAGGAACAGGCCAATGCAATATTGCATCAATTTTCTTAGGATCAACTTTAATTCCTTCTTTTGATACAATATGACCTAGATATTCTATTTCTGTCTTAAAGAATTCACTCTTGTCAGGATTTGCAAACAATTGATTTTCTTTCAGTAATTGAAAAACTAATGATAAATGCTCATAATGCTCTTTTTCACTTTGACTGAACACTAAAATATCATCAAAGAAAACAATGACACAATATTGATATTTTAGAAAAATACGGTTCATCATTCTACTGAAAGTAGCAGGTGCATTAGTTAATCCAAATGGCATGACTAAGAATTCGTAATGGCCAAACTGTGTCCTGAATGCAGTCTTAAATATGTCGGATCTATCAAGCCTCACCTGATGATATCCAGACTTAAGGTCAATTTTACTAAATATAGAAGATCCTTGCAGTTTGTCCATAAGGTCATCAACTCTGGGTATAGGATACCTATTCTTTACAGTGATCTTGTTTAATGCTCGGTAGTCAATACACATCCGATAAGTATTATTCTTTTTCTTGACTAAGAGCACAGGTGCACCGAATGGAGAACTGCTAGGTCGAATTAAGCCTCTATTTAGTAATTCTTCTACTTGACTCTGGATTTCTTTTTGCTCTATTTGATTGTGCCTATATGGGGCTTTGCAAGGTAGTTGTGTGCCAGGTATTAGATCAATCTTATGGTCTTCTGGACGTGATGGAGGTAAACCTGGTGGTAGGTCTTCTGCAAAACAGTCCTTAAAATATGCGAGAAATTCCTTATGCCTAGGGTGTCAAGAATCGCGTGGTGGAGGGGATTGCTCAAGATGCTGCGTCGAACACACACAGAATGCACAAGGAGAAGCTCACTCAAGAGACAAGAAGAGAGATGGAGACCAAAACGTTTTCTTGCTGATTTTTTCTTCTTCTTCCACACACTTTACAATGTACACAAAGTATAGATAAGATACAACATAAAAGGAAAGTGGCCTACTAAGTCAAAACAATGCATAACCGACTACACTAGTCGAATAGCGCTATAACTATGCCAGCTGTAAATAGGTGTAACAACCTGAATATAATAAGTAATGAGTCAGTGGCCATGTGAGAGTCATAATGACCACCGACGTGCTAAGTGTAGATGTGTGGACCCATCTAACCAGGCGGTCCATCATCCATGTCCACATGTGTTGAGCTTGCCATCTCAACACTCCCCCTCAAGCTCAACTGCATCTCTGCAACTCCAAGTAAGCTTCGAAACTTTTGAAGCTTCTCTGTACCCAATGCCTTCGTGAAGATATCAGCTATCTGATCGTGTGTGCTGACATACACCAAGTCAATCTCACCTGCTAGTACCTTCTCTCTCACAAAGTGGTAGTGTACCTCAATATGTTTTGTCCTGGCATGGAACACAGGGTTCCTAGCCAACTGTATACTGCTCATGTTGTCACAATAAATGACAACTGGACCTTCCACCTGCACATCCAAATCAGCTAGTAACTTTTGCAGCCATACTACCTCACATGCTGCAACAGCAGCACCTCTATACTCAGCCTCTGTACTCGACAAAGCAACTGTAGATTGCTTTTTGCTGCTCCAAGCAACTGCTGCACTACCAAGAGAGAACATGTATCCGCTGGTAGATCTTCTATCCGACATACTACCAGCCCAATCTGCATCTGTGTATCCAAACACATGTACGTCTGTACCTGCCTCATAGAAAAGTCCATAATGTAATGTGAACTTGACATATCTCAATATGCGTCTCACTGCATCCAAATGTGGCTTTCTAGGTACTTGCATAAACTGACTCACAAGACCAACAGCATAGCTCAAGTCTGGCCTTGTAATGGTCATGTAGATCAAACTCCCCACTATACTCCTGAACATAGTAGGGTCTTCTATCTCATCCCCAACATCAGCACTCAGCTTTACATTCTGCTCCAACGGGACTGAAAGTGGTTTGCATGCTGTCATACCATACTTGGACAACATATCCAAGCCATACTGTCT